>NC_136692.1:9915111-10067611 GCF_947650265.1 Symphodus melops | reverse complement strand
TAGAATAAGCGAGTCAAAGATAGAGTCATAGCTAATGATCCATCATGTTCGCATGTGCAAAATGAATTCTCCTTAAAAAAATTCAGTGAAAAGTCGGCTGAGGTGTGACTCTGACTACCAGTCACAACAGAGAGGAGTGAGCTCCATAAATGATGACAGCTTTGACATTTGTCAATCAAGACATTGGCGCATGGAGAGGGAACGATCATAACAGCGGGAACTTGAGGGGTGGCTTCTGGCATCGTCGTGTGTGGTGGCGAATGGCGGGATGTTTGTGTGTGAGAAACTACAGCTGCAGAATGATGAGTAGGAACACCCTAACTTTCTGTGCTGCAGTCTCAGTGGTTATGATATGATATACTGTGCACAGAAGTTCCACTTTTGCCATTCTCCCATTCGGCCCATTGCAGCCAGCCTTAAATTATGTTCATTTATGTGCATTTAATTTCACATTCCAGCCAGGCAGGCAACAAAGAGTGCATTTGATGGATTGCACTATTACGCTTCTGTGAACCTCCAGTTGCATCTCTAAATCCTCTCGTTGCCTCTCTTTTATCCGCCCTGTACCAATCAGACATTGCAGAGTGTCTCTGGAAATACTTGTTCATAAATTCACATTGATTTCAACTTATTTCTCTAATTTGAAATGTCTGTGCTTTGACAGCCATGCTTAATATTCACTTGATTACTGAGCCTCTGATTTTGTTTTTTAACATTTCTCCTATAAACTGTCACTGGTGGCCCTAGCATTTCATGCACCATTAAGCACTAAAGTGATATAATAAAACATCATGCAGCAACTTTTTTTTACATTGTATAATAATTGGAAATGCTTTTACTTTGGCTGCAATAAAACATCTCTGGATGTGAAATTTGCTTTAAGTGCTAAAGCCACAACAACAATACATGACTTCTTATGGAATAGTAGGCAATAGTGGCATGGAAAAAGAGTGGATAATATGGTGATATTAGAGGAGCAAAGTATGGCTTGTATGTGAACATAGCCTGCAAATCCAGCTCATTATTAAAGCAACCATGGCAGCTTTTGATATAATGGCTCCTGAAAATATACTTCATGGCAAAACTCCAAAACCTAAATAGGGTTGCCTTTTATAAGTCTAATACATTTGGCAGGTCATAATGACTTATAGTGGTTCTTTAACACGAAATTACATTGCACAGACAAGGTAAGATTGACTTCAAAGCTTTAAAGGAACAGCTCTGCCTGCCTTTTCTTATTAAAACCAAAACCCTGTTAAGTTGAACACACTTGTGAAAAGTGTTGGAACCAGACAGATGACAATTGAGGGAGATTAATGGTCCCTGACCCCAGAGAATAGAAAGTTTAAACAGTCATTGCTATTTTATTGACATCTGAGCGCTCAGTCAGCCATGTCAGGTTAGCACTACACATGTATCACATGGCATCTGAAAGACCCCATGGACGCTCTGTTAACAACATTACATATCAGGCTGTGGGACTGTGTGTTATAAAAAAAATGTCTGTCTCTATTCAACGCCTCTCCTACAGGAATGATACCACTTTCAGTGGATGACAGTACTTCAAACTCTTGTTTACTGTAGGAAAGCAGCAGATAATTACTTTGTTTTCCCACATTCCCCCCCCCCCCCCTGTGTTGACATACACTTCAATAAAGTGACTCGTGCCAATGAATTTCTACTGTTGTTGGAAATGAAGTGCACTCTAGGTTTTGTTGTGGGTCGGTGCAGTCATTTGTGAAAAAAGTTGTTGGAATAGTGCACGCTCATTAAAGGCAACCAACTAAATCTAAGCGGTGAAGCTAATTACTTATAAAAACTGCTGAGCAGATGTCTGCCCCTGCTGCTATGAGGAGACGCCCTTTTTTCCAGGGTAACACCACGCATTAACAACAAGTGAAAGAGAACAGTTAACGTTTTATATTTTTAAGAAGTATTTCAGTGAAGCTTAGGGACGATGAGGTCAGTGTCAGTGAATCACAGGCTCTTCATTAGTATTTACAGTGGTTCATATTGTAACTATAGATAAATTACAATGCATTTATAAAATGATGAAATGATTAATGTACAGTCACTTGACTTCATACATGCACACAAAAACATTATAACAAAGAATGAAACAACATGAGTTTGTGTGTAGAAAACTAAGATAAAAACAGAATTAACTGGGTCCTTGTGGGTTTGTGTTCAGTCATAAAAATTGTACAGGGTCAATTTTCACCTCACTAAAGCACTAAATAGTAAATCTGTTTTTTGTGCATTTAATCTCATAAAGGAACAGAAAAACAATAACTATTTTCTCTCTCAATACCTGTTTTACTCAAGGCGATGCTACTTTGAAAAAAACCTATGAACATGAGCAATACATCATCAGAGCTGTGTCTCACACAAACCATTACAGTGCATGTAACTCACACTGTGTTCTGTCAGCATGCAGCTAGTCACACATAAATGGAAGCTCTGCAAATTGTCTTATCAAGCAGCAGGTAACCACTTGATACTGAAGTGCACCTTTACAGAAAAAACCTCCTTTTTGTCGTAACCTCTGTGAAACCTCCTCCCGGTATAATCCCACTCCAATCTCTTCAAGGTGGGTTTTGTCCAGATCAATTCCATAATGCATTATTCATTTTAAGAATTTAATCAAATATCTCCTTCACCAATCAACCCAACCCCAAACCTCCCCTACCCTCCTCTCCTCTCTGCCCATCATATCGCTGATTGTTAGTGTCACCTGCAATAGCAGATTATCAGCCAAATGAATTACAGGGTCACAGGTGAATTAGACGCCTGGCTGACTGTAATCTTTTTTTCTTTTCTAGAAAAGTAGCTTAGTGTGATTTAGTTTTTTTTCTCTCTTTTTTTAAAGAGAGAGCATGGAAGTGCTTGAGAAAATCCCCTTTCTGCCTGGCTTCCTGCGCGTTTCTGCAGTGTAATGGTTTCCTTTGAGAGGCACTGGTGGAAAGTGCTGATGCTTGTTGGCTTGTGTATATATATGTGTGTAAGTCTAAGTGTGTAAAGGCAGATTTTTTTCCATGGTTAACTGAGCCACTGATGAGCTTGCCAGACCAGGCCCTTCTACAGTGTGCTGTTTGGTGTTTCTGCATATGTGTAAGCCTTTGGGAAAGCAGCATTCATAGCTGTGTGAGTATGTATGTCAGAACACTGTATAGCCATGCTGGGTTCGACAACACAATTGGTCAATTGAGATATATTTATTCCAGAGTTTGATGACATTAATTCAGCTTTCTCCTCCTGTGGTTATAAACATGAAAGTATATCAATATCTAAATAGCTTTTTTCCCTCATAGTTTGTTTATTAAAATAATGACACATTACTTTTCTCCTCCTCTCTCACCCAGGAGGACTCAGAAGCAAATGAGTGTGGGGCAGAAGGGTTGCTGTCGCTGCTTTGTTGTTTTGTTCTGTTAGTGCAGATGGAATTCTATGATAATTAGAAAACAGCCGACATTGTTTCCCCTTTGCACACCAAAAGAGGGAGGGACTCCTTTTAAACATCTCAAAGAGGCCTTTTTTCCCTCCCCAGGAAATACAATTTATTTGTTTTGTTTTGTTCTTATCTGTTATTTGAAGAATCTTATGCGCTATTCATGAATGTACACTGCAACAACAAAATTGTGAATCTAACCATCTGCTACCTTCTAGCCACCAAGGACAAATTCTACTTTCACAGAAGCAGTATATTTAGTTCAAAAGGCTCTTTTGTTGATGCTGTTCCACATCAACTGGCAAATATGTCATTTAGGCAACTAATATGTCGGCATTGTCGGAAAGAACAAAAACAGCCTGTGGCTGTTGCACTTCTCCCACTCCTTCCTGCGTCTTGTTGTTCTGAAAGTCAAGGTGGTTTAAGCTGAAACTTCTGGACTTGGCTTTAAGTTATACAACTGAAAAAAAGCAACAAGAGCTTTTTCTTAATCTCCCACACCGTAAGAGTCCTACCAGAGCTTTTAAGATACAGTTTTCTCACCTCTTGCACCCTGAGTGACACATACACAGTCACACCTGACACTGGATCCTGTGGCTTTTCAGTCAGGTGTTGCTGTAAGTATCACTGTGTAAAGGGTGTCAACATTAGTGAAAAGAAAAGATGCACAGAGATCCAGTTAGACTGTTTTCAAATACCACTGTAGTATTTATCTTTAAGTGAAAGAAATGACTGGGACTACATCAAAAGCAGTTTTTTGGAGAGAAAGCAGTGGAGTAAATGTCCAGGGATCTCATACAATCCCTCTACTCTAATTTGTGAATTTACTGTTGAAAAATCACAAAATGAAGGTGTAAATGTCTTATAAAACTGCTCCCAGGTGTGTAGCCTTCGCAGTGCTCTTTGTGCTCCGACATGTATGTTCTACATGGCTGTAGTGCTCAGCAGATTCAGCTGTACAGTAAAAGTCATTGAGGAGCAGACTCTCTCCGAGATATTACGGGGCATCAATCCATGTCTGTCTGCCTGTCTCGGCTGTTAACCACCTCTGGGCTGCACCATTGATCTCCGTAATTGTCTCCCACTCTTCAAAGGGAGCAGAGAGTTGGTTTGATCCGAGCTGTTTACTTTCACAGCCCCTATAGCCCCAACTCTTTGAAGAAGAGAGCTATCAACCACTTCAGGCATGAGCTAGCATATTAGAGTACTATTACCGTGCATGTGTTTGTTTGTGAGTGTGTGCGCGTGGAAGAAAGAGACAGAGAAAGTAAGCAAAGTACGGAAAGAGACCCAGCATAGCCTGTAGCCTTGAAGGCCTGGGGGTTAGCTAGCAGCTTTCTACTGTTGCATAAGGGCATGGAACATTCCCTGTTTTCTGTTCCCTGATATGTATAAAGACATTACAACACAGAGCAGTGTTGTAACACTGCTGTGCACCAAGCTGCACTTTGTCTGATGAATGTTTTTCTGCTGCCAAACACTAAAAACTTCATACAATGCCACAAGCAAGAAAGCAGAGATGATTTGGCATACAGGATGTAACACTTTGCAACATGTTTGCGGATGATAAATTGATAAAGTGCATCCTCCACTCACACTGTGTGCAACTTCTTGACATTGCAGAATATGTGGGCCTGAACGTCACGCCTGAGTCACGAAGAAGGAAGTTGCTAACCACAGCCACTCCATCAGCTCCGACAATGTAGCAAATGTGCCATTGACTGAAAGTCTTGCTTCAGGACAAACCTATAGTCAACATTTACCCCCAAGTTAGGGATAATGATTGAACCATATAAATAAATATTTTGAGGCCATCATAAAATGGAATGTGAATGTTGAAGTCACATTATCCTGCAGTATACAATAATAATAAACCTGTAAGTTATGCATTATGTAGCACCAACACAACACAAGCTGCCTCCTAACAAAAAATTCTAAGAATAAATGATCAATTATGATTAATAATAATTAGATAGCATCATCATCATCTCAATCATCTCCTCGATAATTAGTTCATAAGTGGATTTATTTAATGAACAGGTGCACCCCCCCCCTCCAAAAAAATAAAATAAAATTGGGATTCGTCAGAACAAGCTCAGTGTTTAACATTTTTCTCTGTCCTTATTCAGTGCTCTGAACCTTAATTTAGAGATTGCTGATTGGTTTAATTAAGCTTCTTTAATGAGCTTAAAAGCTAACTAATAATCTGGGAGGGAACAGTCTTGAGATATTGTTTGGAGGTTGCATAAGCAGCTACTTTATTCATTCAGTCCAGCTAACTTAACACATAGTTGTGAACTGTTTTCTTTTAATCTGTAACAAACTGAACATTTAGAACTTGTGAGTCTTTTCATCCACTGATGTTTGGTCAATAATTAGGGTCAAGCCTACTTGATAACATCCAGTACAAAAAGTGCATATTGTGAGTGTATGATGATTCTTTTTTGCTGACCAAAACTTAAAAAGAGGTCGATTAAAAATTCTACTCTCTTAAAACAGCCGTGACATCAGTAATTTCAATATTACACTTGAGTCAGGAATTTGATCGGGCCTGTTCAGTCTTTGGACCTGCAACCAAGTCATGTTTACAGACTGTGAGTGAAGCAGCCTTGATTTTTATCACCTCCTCTGCAGTGAGGTTAGCCATTAAAGTTTATGGACCAAATAAGAGAGTGTAGAGGGAAGGCACGGTGTGCCTCCAGTGAACCAAGGGCAGGCTGCATGTGCCAAAACTTTGGTTTTCTTATTTCTCTTACCTGCAGCTTTGTCTGCAAGATGGATAGACATAGAGCCAGGTATCTGATTTCCCATTTACTCAAGCACATCCTTATCATTCTTTCAGCCTTCTACTTGGAGAGTTCTCTCAGACAAACTGTGGCTCTCTGGTAGCTGGCCATAGCCCAGAAATGTGCAGCCTAAATGTGGCTGAATAAACACAAGCAGGGATAGAGGGAAATGTTAAAAACCAACAGACTGGTAGGGAGAGCTTCTTGTTTGGGGGCATGCATTGACAAGCTGAAGAATGTCTGAGAGCAGGTATTAACACTAAGCCTGTAGCACAGTTTTTCCGACTCTCATCTTCCTTCAGCGACAGACTCACAGATACTCAGGAACCTTAAACAGTTTTTTTCTTTTTCTGAGAAAGAGGGATATTAGCTTGTCTACTGCTCTGCAACGTTTATCATACACGGCTCTATAGATTTCCCTTTCCTAACTGTGCTGCAGGAGGAGGAATCATTAAACGAGTTTCCTTCATCTTGCAGGAGTCAGCTTTCAGTGAGTATATTCCTCTTTGGCTGAAAAAGTACAGCTTCTTTTGAGAGTTTATGAAGTCTTTGAGTGTGGTGTAAAAATGTTTATTTTTAGGCACAGAGTGTGTCACTTTTTACTATTCTAAGAAGCAGAAGTCTTACATTGGAAAAGATCTATTTTCACATTCAACTACCATTGCCAACGTAGCACACTGATAGAGTCGATGTGTCTATGGTAGCACACATGGATTGTGACATTATCTGATTGAAAAGCATATTTCAAAGCCTCAGAGAATATGCTGTTTTGGCAAACTGCAGATATACAATGGTGAATAATAGCAGGATGAATGTGAAAGTTATATAGGGGAAAAATCTCCAAGCACACAAAAATACATAGATTTGATATTCAGTCAGTGCAACACAATCAAAGACGACACATTGGGCTTGGGTACTGATTGAGTTTGTTTGTTATTGTAGTCCATATTCCATCACAGCGAGCCATTTTCATCAAACAGCTGGCTAATTAAAGCAAAAGCATTAACTATTGACAAAACAGCGCCGCTGTAGCTCTGATTTCAGCATCACACAGATATTAAAATATTGATTCAGCCTCTAATCAAGGCACAGTAATGCATGCCTTGTTGACATTCCTTTATATTCCTCTTCATAAGTCAGTTTAGATAAGGATTTTCTTGAACTCTCGATATGTTCACATGCTAATTTGCACGTGTCTGACTCAAAAGGAAGATAAGAATTATCACAGGATTATTTGAGTTCCAAGTTAAGTCATGGAAAGCTGTGCCAATTAAGAGCTCACTTCTATGATTTTACACCCAATAATCTCACTTGAGTTAAAATAAAAAGATTAAGGTTAAGCTTTTGCTTTATCAAAAGCAGACCCAGAAGGCATTCCTTTCTGCTGTTTCAGTTTCATTAAGAGTCATGGTTTTTTTTCTTTACAGAAGGCGTGTTTGTTGCCTTTTACTCATTTCAAAAGTTATTCACAGGGAGACAAAAATGATTATTAATAAGGCATGCAATTGGAAAAAAAAAGCACGAGTGAAACACATCAAAGTATTTTGTGTCTAAGTATAAATCAGCATAATTACACTCAGATAAGTCTGCCTCACATTGCTTGGAGTGCACACACACCGCCATAGGACAAGCATAAGTAACATAAGAAGTACATGATGGTAAGATACCTCATCTTGAATACACCTGCTTTGAAGGAAAATATTTATAGACATCAAACACTCCAAATGGAAAAGTTTCCCAGATATATTTTTTATATATTTTCAGTCCAAAGATAAATATTTTTTTCTTTTGAACGATGTTCTTTTAACAGCATAAAACAATAAATATTTAAAGCAGGGGGCTTGTAAGGCTGGCTACTATCTCAAAGACAAGCTATAGAAAGGCTAAAACAAATGTGATAGCCTAGCCACATTAAGGCTACAAAAAAGTCCATAATGCACCAATAGTACATGAAACCATCTCTTCCTTTTCCAGAAATTACTTCCTGAAAAAATATTTTTTTTGATGTTTACGCTGATGGCCTAAAAAGGCTTTTGTTTTTGTAAAAGTGAGAGACGATGTCACTGCTTTTTGTCCATTCCTTTCAAGTAAGCTTTTTAGTAATCAAGACATAGGGCAGAAGATGTTGAACTCAGGTCAGAATACATCTCTGTCTCTTTGTCTGCACCCTTTTCCTTTTCCTTCAACCGATCAAAAAACAGAGGATTGAGGTCAAGGTAGAGAACCATGACAAGAATGAGACAGGGAGGGATTGGAGGACACTGTGGAGGGTAAGCAGCTGAGAATGAGAACATCAACTCACCCGGGAAAACACAACAACCTGATTTGTCTGTGCTTGTCTGGGTTTGGAGGTGACTGGTTGTCTAGGGTCTGATGGTTCTTTATCTCTCAAAACATCAGCTGCCAGTTGTCCGATAATCTATATACTGATAAACACAACTGACAGATTCGTACAATTCTATGAATAATGTGTGTGTGTGTGTGTGTGCGTGTCATCATCACTTGCCTCCTTGGTCTGCTTTTAACTAAAGATTCTCTGTCACTTTTAAGAGCTTTTTCTCCGATTCTTGATGAATTTAGAAAAATAATGACTGGCTACTCAGACTTAACCAGGAGCCATTAACTGTTTGTTCGGCTCCATCATCTACTCCACTCTGTCTCCATCTGTAATAATAATAATAAAAATAATACATTTTACATCTGTATGCATTCATGTTCCATGATAGGGTATAAGTTGCATGCTACTCACTTTATACCTTCCTGGGAGTTTTAGTGTTCATGTCTTGCAGGTTCTTGTTGATCCTTGTTGCAGGAACGTCCAACTGCTATAAATATCACAATTAGCTAAACTAACTGTTTCACAAACAGTGTGTGTGTGTGTGTGTGTGTGTGTGTGTGTGTGTGTGTGTGTGTGTGTGTGTGTGTGTGTGTGTGTGTGTGTGCAAGTGCAGTGAATCAAATTCAACCAGCTGTGAGTGCTGGTTAAATAATACAAGAAAGGAATAAATTAGGAATTACTCAGGCTTTTGCTCAACTGAAAGAAGCCTTAAAGAGTTTCACTGTGGTAGGTAGCTTGTGCTTTTGAATGTAAAACCAATCTGCCAGTCTCAGTATGCTTTTCAGGAACTCACAGTTTGAAGGCCCTGAAGTGTGCCAAACACTTTGAATTTCAACGTTAAGTAGGGCATTAAAATTGTCCATTTTCAGCTCGCCTGATCCATGTTTCGAACAAGTTTCAATGATTTTCAGCATACATGGTTATACAGCATACATTTCTTTTTATGTAAGATTTAAAAACAAATTGTTTTGTACAAACTTTTTTTGACACTAAAGAGGCCACATAAAAAATCTGTAATCTGTGACTGAGCAGTAGCAAACAGACAACAAAAGATGTAGAAAATTGGTTTGCAGAGGACCTATGGCGGTTAAGGCTGCACCCCATGTACTGTATTGTGTGCAGATTATATTCCTCCAATCCAATATTCCTCAATCTCTCTTCCCAATTTCTTCTCCATTTCTTCTATCCACTTTCAAAGAAAGCTAAGATAAAATAACACTAAAAAAAGAAAGAAAAGAAAATGGATTGCTGACAGTGAAGATGTATAGTCGTTCATTTACTGTCATTCATTTACTGCTCTGTGTGCTCTTGAATTGCACCCCGGGGACAAATAACGTTTTCTACATTGAATAGAGATACTGTTGCATTGTTAGAGTGAATAATGTTGTCAGGTATTAATCCATACACTGGGCCTGATTTACTAAAATGCCAATTAAAGAATACTAAATTTAGTTTTCACTCCATAATTTGGAAGTTTGGTTGGTGGGCTTTTAACAGATGATCTACAAAGAATAGAATTGCGTGAATGATAACAGGTGCAAACCTTATGGAGGCGGTAGTAATTAAGTCAGGCTTTTGCATGTTCTGCTGGTTTACGTCACAGAGAGTTTGGACGGAAAGCAGGATGACTGCAAGTGCAAAATAGGTATTCGTGGAAGAGGCAAATAAACAGTATTTTTGATAGTTATAGCAGATAAATCTAAGTATAACAAAACCTCAGGGCCTCTTGTTTCTTCCCTCCATATTTTGACTAAATAGTCATACATTGCACAGGAGGTGTGAGCTGTGCTCTCTGTGTCATGGACGCTCAGGCGCGCCACTTGGGCGATTGTTGCGCACCAGACAGCTGGCCAGTGTTGTATCTGATTGGACATGAATGCCCTGACAAGAGGTACAGGCAGTGGTGAGGTCCCCCATTCCAAACGTCCCACAGCGTAGCAGCAGGGGGCTGTGGAGGGAAGGGAGCGCAATAGGGAGAGGTGCGCACCGGAGGGGATGAGCTGAGGGAGAGACGCAAGACCCAAGGAAATCCTCAGTTTAAAATATAATGTACTATGTTACCAAAAAGAGGGAAATAGGAAGACATCACTTTTAATGATTAAGCTCTTTTGCAGAGGCTGTGAATGTTCAGTTATATTAGTTGAATCATGGTGTTTCTATTTCTTAACTTTTTTTTTAATAGAAATAAAAAAATAAATGCAAGCCATTTATTTTTCTGTCATTCGAAACATGTCAACACGCGTGGAGGGAAAAAAATGTGATCTTTACACCTTCTTTTATTGAACCTATGTCTCCTCCTGACTAAAATAACAGCAGCCTGTTGTGCCTAACACTGGTCAATTAGCACCTTCCATTCAAAAGTATAAATTCATACACTGTCACAATCACCTCAGTTTTTGCCAGGCTTGGTAAATCACAACGCGTGGGCTAACTTAACTTCTTTGCATTTTCTCCTCCCAGTATTTTGCACGCTTGCATATTCATTTAGGCAAACGTACGAAATGGAAAATGTGTGTTGTTTTAACTCATATGAAAGACGTTAGTAGATCAGACGGCACATTTCTTGCAGGTGGTATCAAGTTTGCACACGTTTTAAGACAAGCAAACCGTAAGAAAATCAGGCCCTCTGTCTCCAGCTTCCACTTCGCTCCACGAGTTATAAAGGCAGCAACAAAAAATTCAATGTTTCCAGACACGTTCCCAAATCTCACACCCCACCCCAAATATTAAGTGAAGTGGCCGACTCACCTCCATGACCCCAGAGCTTCGCATACTGGTACAGTTACATGTCATGACAGTTTTATTATGTGTGCTTACAAATGTCAGCTGTCTGGTAGGGTGTTAAGCATGCATGTTTGTGCTTTAAGTGTTTGTCTATGTGTCTCATTGTGTTTGCTTGTGTACCTGCTTGGGGTGATAAGGGCTTGTGTGGATGGTGTCTTTTGTTCTGGCAGAATTACTCATCTCCCCCTGTGGCAGTATGGGTAAATTAAACCCTGCTTAATCTGTGGTTTAGGCCCAGACAGTTTAAACCAAGGCTTGGTGTCCATGTGGGGGTTTGTTCTTCATTGTCTCCATGTCTCTAAATGGATGTTCTCTCTCTCTGTCTCTCTCTCTTGAGTGTAAGCATTTGTGTGGAAATATATAAGAGAGTTTAACCGTATCAAGAGCATTTCAACAAGCCTCTTATGTCATCCATGTCATGTGTTTTAAAGTGCTTCTCTGTGTTGTATACAAACACACTCCCACACATACTGTATACACCGCACGGTGTGCTCAGAAATCATGCTAATTCAAGTAGCCATAACAAGTGTTTCTTTTCCTGTTGGCCATCTGAGTCACAGGCTGCAGCCATGGTGTGACACACAACTCTGTCTCTTCTTCGTCTCTCCCCTCCCTCTCTTTCTTTCTTACAATTTCTGTGTCTCTCTCCCTTTTCTGTGTTGCTTAGCTCTCTGCCCGCTAATTGTTCTTCTTCCTTCCTTTCAGTCTCTTCCTCTTCTACGTTGTTCCACCCTCCTCCCCCTTCTCCCCCCTTCACTCTCCACCTCAGCTGCTTGTATTTGCCGACTCTCTCATGTGGCTTCCTCCTCCCCCTCCCCTCTCTCTCTCTCTCTCTCTTTTGCTGGTCTCTCTCTTACTGTCAAGCCAGCCACAGCAGCAACAGCGGTAGCGGCAGTGGCTCACTCGTGCCAGTTCTCAGTCACAGCAGAGGCTGCAGTGTGTTTCATGTGTTTGCGTGTTTACTATGTATGTAAGAGCCGGGGTGCCTGCTGCTATCTGAAGAGCGAATGCAAATGGAGTTACTCTAACTGGGGACTAGAGGAGGACATGTAGGAAGACATCCTGGAACTCATTAGGAGGAAAAAAGAGACATAACATCTCTTTTCCTCTCTTTATTTTCTTTTTTTACTCTCTCTCGTTCTGTCTCCTCATTCCTCTCTCTCTCTCTCTCTCTCTCTCTCTCTCTCTCTCTCTCTCTCTCTCTCACTCACTCACTCTTATATTGGTGTACTAGCGTGCTGCTGCAGAGACTGTATGCAACATAAATGTAAGTTGACTTCCGTGTGTGTGTGTGTGTGTGTGTGTATATATATATATATATATTACTGTGTGTGCCACTCGATCCTATGTGTCAATTTTAACTTACTGTAGCCTTTATTTCCTACCTAAGGGCACATCTTTGCATGGCAGTATAAATGGCATGCCATGACATCTCTAATGACTTAATTAGGCCACTTTGTGAGGCCCTATTTATCATAAAGACACTGTGCATTCATCATTTACTTCTATGGTATGTATATGTATGTTTGCCAAAAGCTTTATACCCAGCCAGTGCCTAAACTGTCACATCTGCCATTTATATAAAATGTCGTTTATTGGCGTAGCATGTCAATGAATGTCATCTCCTTCAGGTATTCTCTGCAGCCTGTGTGCTTGTGTGTGAATTCAGGACAGATGGGGGGAAAGGGCAATGATTGATAGAGAGAGTGTGTGTGTGTCCGTGTGTGTGTGTGTCACTCTGTCACTCAGGGCATGGAGGAAATCAATAGATGTACACCTCGAGATGAACCGTTTACCTCTTCCAAGTGATGGGCAGACACATTGGCCTTCAGAGGTCCACAGACAAGTGTTGAGGATTGCCTGCAGATGTGCACTTTGTCAGCCGTACATGCTCCAGCACAAGTGTCTTTCAATTTCTGGCTATGATTGATTGATTCACACTTGTTTTTCTCCTCTTTTTTTTTTGTCGAGAAGACTTTTCTGTATTTTTAAGGAGCGCTTCATTAACCTCTGAGCTTGTGTTAAATGTCTCTGCAGCAAGCAAGTGACATTTCTTTTGGAAAAACTAGCAATGGAGATCATCGATCAAAAGTTTATCCTGTAGGTAGCAACCAGCTTGGTCAATAGATGCAAGTCAAAGGAGTGAGCAGGAGAAGGCGCAAAGACAGATAGAAAAAAAAAAGCAAGAGCTGGATGTGTGCAAGAAGGGAATAGAGCGCGACCATCATAATCAATCCTCCATGATCCTGGAGGAGCATCATTTGTCTTCTTTTCTCACTCCACTCCTCCTCTTTCCCCCTATCTTTCTCTCATTTTCTGCCATACAACTACTTTGATCTTGCGTAAGAAGACGGTCTCCGGAGCTTCATTACTTTTAAAGCCTTCATCGTGAGGGGCCATAAAAAGATGCTAAGGAATGAAATCCTAAGACCATTTACCAGACGTTCTGTATCGGCCCGCGAGTAATGGCTACATGGGGATATAATGTTCCTCCACGGTGTGTAATGGCCTTCTGTGCCTGGTGCTCTGGGTTATCAGGGCAAACTAGAACTGGCGAGGATATGATTTCAGTGCTGAAGAATATGACGCTGTGCATATCAAGTGGTTTCCACTGGGGGTCCTGGCTCTGTTTAATTTATAAAGACATGGCACTTTGCTGCACAAACTTGAATATAAGCTCTGGGTGGTGTGTTTTTTTCTTCGGAAAGTTGAGATGCTTTTTAAATCTTCACTGTGTATTGTGTGTTTTATGTTGTTTTTTTTTCCATAGCACTGTTGACTGACCTTTTATCTAGGTCTCTTCCTCTTTCCCTCTATGTGTGCATGCATGCGTATGTCTCAGTGTTTGCCTAGTTGTGAGTGGGCAGGCGAAGAAGAATGAGTTGTGGGCAGTGTTTCACCCTAAGCATATGCAAGACTCTGATGTGTTTGCAGGAAAATGCTTGGGGAGGAAATGATTGAGAGAAAAGGTCAGTAGACAGGATGCCCTTTTTTTAAAATCTGATATAACAGACTGCAGGGGGACCAGTGTATAAGGGAAGGGGAGTAACCAAGACCAGAGGTAAAACTGGAGTCTGATCTAACCAAACAAAAAATGACAACATGTGGCAAAATACTTTGAGCTGGAAACCCTTTCTAATCTTATAAGTCTGAAAATCAATGAGTCATGGTTGGGATGGCTTTATAATGGAGAACGGCGCAGTCATGTGAACTGTAAGCCTTGCTGTGTTTCAGGGTGCTCCATCGAATCAGTCATGCCCTCTGAACATAGTTGTCATGTGACCTAAGCTGTATTACTGTGTTAAATGCCCTTTGTGATGCTGTTGTAGATCAACACATCTGACCTCGCTCTCTGATACTTACAACATGTTATGATACTGATCTTGGACTCTCTTTCCCAGTATTTCCAATGTTGCATAGATCACTGCATGGAATCAACTGAGTAAGATGGGCTTCTTTGATGCTGGTTAATGAATTTATGAATTTGTAGGCATGCTGACAAAGACGCATAAACGTGAATGGGTTGTGTAGAATTCTTGTTGTATGACAGATGAGTTGATGGAGACAAGTGACTTGGGAACTGTTAAGTTGTTTGAAATAAGTCAGTATGTTTCAGGTAATGTTCATATAGCATGTGATTCATTAATTGTTCATTAATTCAAGTAAGCTGAACGTATTTGGGTTTGGCCTGCTTCTCTGATAAAAGAGTTCATAGACAGAGTTCATGATGCATTACTTTGTATTTTTTTTTGTGTGTGTTGATACTACATTATATGTCTTTAATAACATTCATAATGTATTAATAGAGGATATTGTGCACAGAGTAATTCATTAATACATGTTAAATAATTGATATAAACACAGCCAACATTTAAATGAACTTATATACTCCACTTTGTACGTGCCTTACTTATATTATCTAACTATTTAGATGCAGCATAAGCCATTATGCAAAAGTCATTGTCTACTTCTCTAGTTGTGCCCAATACCATCATAGCCAATCAGCTTGAAAAGGACAGAGTCAGGGCCAGTACTTTCGTAGGGCATTGATTTAATACATTTTCCCCTTTTACAACTTTTTAATGTATCTACTAATAACATTTTGGGCTTTGCTGTGTTCAGTTACCGTTTCTGAAAGTCCTTTGAGATCATAAATGGAAAACAGAAAATCCTGTTTTATCTTCAGAAGCAATGTACAGCCTGTGACAGTTGTTTAAAAGAGCGGACCAGGGCAAAACACAGGTTGTCCAATTTCTTACTGTCCCTCGAATGTTTGAAGGCCCACCTCAGACACTGTTGAAGAAGCCCAAACTGCCTTAAAAGGCCTATAAATCTTACTGTAGGGTTTTAATATCTCATAGATGAAAGTAAGGAGGCTTTCATTGAGATCTTTGTTTCCAGAATGATGACCTATTCGGACTCACCTTTATACCTGTTGTTAATTAGATTTGAGCTTTGTTCATATTAGCCTGCGTGTCAATGGCACAGTCTTAGCCTTCCCTACAGGCAGCACATGTTAGCATGTTGATGTTGTTACTTTCAGGTTCAAAACATGCTCCCTGTGTGTGTGTTTGGATTTGATGTTGTCTGGTCTTTTGTTGAATATGCAAGTGTGTGTTTGCTTGTTTTCCACCAATGTAAATCTTCTGTCTTTGTTATTGGCAGCCTCGTCTCTTATTCCTGACCCAGTTCTAGTGTGTTGACACCACATTGTTCGGATCACGCTTGCAGCAACCACATGTCATAGCGCTGAAAAAGTGGCGGCTGAAGGTGAAAGAGCAAAAGAAAACTACATTGTTTTGTCTGTGTACAAAGTGTCAACACGATCTTACATTTTTCTTTCTTAGATCTCTGAGCTCAGAATCTTTTCTGGCAAATACGTCTCAACTTAACTCTTCATAACAACCCTATAGAAAATCAAAGGAAGTAAAAAAAAGTGGCCTTTGGTCTCCTTTTGCCCTGTGTTAATGTGCTGTGTTTTTTTGTTGTTGTTTGTTTTTACAGAGCAACTTCCTGGGTTGTGCCACGTTTTCAGTTAGTGATCTGCTGAAGGCCAAAGATGAACGGCTGACCTTGAGTCTCAGGTAAGAACATGTTTCTGTCACACTCAGTTCATTGCTCTCTGTGCTCCTCCAGGCTAAATAAAATTGGGACTTGAGAGTACAAGGATTTTGCCTCTTAACACAACAGCTGACAGAACCACTCAAACATCAAACTGAGATGAGTTGGGAAAAGGAACCTCCTGCAACAGCAGCTTCAGTAAGATTGCAGTAGCTGCCAGCGTTGTTTGTTCTAGAGATGTTGTGTTGGCTTGTGGGAATATATAACACTCTGATCTTTTTTGTTGGTTTTTTATGGTAAATGGGGGTGGGAATAGCTGTCTTCTCTAGTTAAATTAATGAAAAGACCTACTATGTCCCAAATAAATTATGAGCTGAAAATGTTCTTATTTTATGACATTTTTTAGTTATTTTGGGATACACGTCGTGGAGACAAAAATTCAACTTTATGGAGAGTAACTGAAAAAATAAAAGGTTTTAAAAGTATCACTATCTAAGCCCGCTGTATAAAGGTTTGAACTGTGTCATTTATTTATCTATCTATCAATATCTGTCTGTCTATACATCTATACATGTAAACATACACACACACACACTATGGCCAGGTGGTGCTGCTCGTCCGTTAAGTGACGTTGTGTGTTCGTGGCTGCTTGAATGATGAACTGGGAATGTCTTACTGACATGAGCAGCTTTTTAAACTCCCACAATATTGCAATTGATTCCACATTGAAAAGGGTTGTCTTTCTGTATTTTTTGTTATTGGCCCCAATAATATCTCACAGTATCCCTAACTTATTGTGAATAGTGTATATAAGGGCTGTCAACCATAAACAGAGATTAATTAAAGAGGTTGATAAGCCTCCAAACCTAACCCAGTTATTACCTAAAGTTTCAGTGATGAAAAGAATGACACTACTGCATCTTTGAATGAGTCTTTTCGCCTGTAAAAACTCCTTGACAGCTGCAATTGACAAGTCAAAAGTAAAACTATCTTACCTTTTCACTGTTCTTTTAGCTGTTTTTATTGAGTTTTTGGTCCGTAACAAGTTTCTTTTTCCAATGTTGCACCTTCGACCTTTACTTTACTTCAAAATAAAAGCAGCTCAAACGGCACATGAAGTGTTTTTAACTTAATACAGTCAAACAAATCTACATAAATCTTACAATAAAAAAGCAAAACAATGAAACTTCAAACGTGCGATTAAAAATGTGATTAACTATTGAAATTGAGTGATTTATCATTATTAAAATGTTACTCCTTTGACAACCCTATTGTGTGTGTGTATATATATTTATTCATGAATAAATATTCTACCCGATAACTATTGTTATAAGAATTAAAGCTTGTGTCCTTGTTGTCCTTGCAGAAATGTAACTCACTGCCTTAAAATTCTGCTTTTGCTGAATTTCAACATTTGGATTTGCTTGCCTGCTGTAACTGCTGCATTTTAAGCTGAATCATTGAATGTTTCTCAAGAGAGGAATACTCAGCAACACTACATTTTTTTCATATTTCATCATCTTGTATGTTGCCATTTTCCATCTGCAGAGACATCACTGAATAATTTTGGCTCCACTGATTGCTTGACTGCTTGCATACTTGTAGCCTCCAAATGATTACAGGCATAGTTTTGTCCTAGTCTAAGCAATCACACCTAAAAATCTATACTGAGAAAGTGACGGTTTTGCAAACCCCACAGGCAAAATAGTGATGGTAAGGCATGTTTCCATACGGACAAGGTTCCTGGGAAAGAACACAGTAGTCTGTTCTGTATATGCTATGCGATGCACAATGTCATTTGGAAGGGTCTTTGGATGTTTGCAAATACCATACACACACTGCTCCACACCTCTTCCTTGTGTCTGCAGCAGTCAGAGTTCAATTAAAAATGCACAATGTCTTACTGCGTGTGATCCCATAAGCCCGGATGTTTTTCCTCCACCTGTAAACTGTTGAGAAGAAATTGTCTCTGCCTCTCATGTTGGTATTGTCAAGCTAAATTTCCTTCTTCCTTCATGCTCAAAATATTCCCCTGTGGCAACCCTATCTCTCTCTCTCTCTCTCTCTCTCTCTCTCTCTCTCTCTTTCTTCTTTTTCTACTCCCTTTTGTGATGCTTTTCATTTCCTGTAGGTGATCCCAGGTCACAGCGTATAATTGTGTCTTGCACGATTCACTATACGAGCTGCAGTGAGAAGAAGAGAGATTACAGCCCCCCGCTGAGTGTTTGCATATTTTTGTGTGTGCACATGCACTGCCTTATGCAGGCGTTAAAAAGCGCAGACTTGTCATTTTAGTCCCTTGTAGTCACACTGCAGTGTTGTGTTTCTGGTTCATTCTGGGGTTTTTTGTTTTTTTTTTATTCCTGAGGATAACATGAAGTCTCTACATGATACTTACAATACTGCCACAAGCCTCTTTAATAAAAAGGGGGAAGAATCTCTGTTGTAAAATATCATCAGCAACTTCACTATTCAGATTGCTTTTGCTATGCTGTCTTTTCTCACTGTTATTATAGCACTCTCCATTTTGTCATATTATAGGCTATATTTAATGTTGCAGTGATTCTTAGCAGGTTGTCTCAGAACTCCTCCTAAAGGGATAGTAAGATAAAATAAAAAGTCTGCAGGGTGATGGAAAGGCAGAAAAACATTTTTGCAACTATTTTACGTTTAGATTTTATACCTATGCCAACATTTGTCCTTGTAATTTAATGGGTAATTTGAACTTCAAGGTGTTTCACTTCAGTCAGCTACAACCGGCAGAAAGGGAACCCCTGATCCGGGTTTTTTTTATTGTTACCCAAAATCTGGCTACTGAACGTGTCAATATTTACGAAAGATTATTCACTTATGACAGAATCAATGGGAGGAAACCGCACTATGCTTAACAATGTCAGGCTCCATATTTCTAATCTTCTTGTCACAGACAGACACGATGTGTTACACTGCACCGCCGCTGATGCATGTGTAACACATGCAGACACACCAAAAAAACTGTCTTGATTCAAGACGCTGTTTGCTTGTTGATTCATCCAGGGAGGAAACTTTTTTTAGGATGAGCAGCTTTTCGTGGGGATGTTTGCTTCATTGGGGGCTTTTTGACCTGTGGATGAGCCGATACAGTATGATTCACAATTCAAATTAGTTCTGCTGCCCAAGCAGACCCCGTGCTGCAGCTCTGACAAGGACTTCATTCTGCACCTTAAGGAAGAGATGCTTCATTTTAATACAATGTTTAATCTCCTCTCGGTGAGTTGTTGCAGAAAGTCTGTTAATTTGAGTCGACTTTGCTAAGCATAGGGAACGGCTTCATCTCAGCAAGAGACGGCTTGATTCCCTTCAGTGAATCTCAAAACCAATATGAATTTGACCATCTTCTCTGCATAAGCTGTGGATTTACATTGGTGCTGAGCATATGTAGAGAGGAAATTGGTATTTGACCAGTGCCTGTATGTGACTTTTGCTTTGACTTTGGCCCTTCAGTAAAGTTCAGCCTGCTATAGGACTGTCCACCTCAGAGCTTATCCTTTATTCCCATGAATATCCTGTGCATTATGGGTCCTCTCTCAAGCCCCATGCTGACTTTGAAGTGTGCTTGGTTGGAATGTTGGTCACGAATTGTTTTTGTTTTCTGTACGGCACGAAGACTTTGATTTGGGTCACTTTTTTTAAAGGTTCCTGACAGTGTCACGTCGAAAGATTAAGGTGTGGTGGATGCATGAAGTAAGACCTATGTGCAGATCTGTCTCTCTCGCACAACGCACCAGCAGCCATTGAAATGATGATGAGAAAATCCTACCTTTTCCTTCAAAAAGCAACCTGAGCTGCTCACACTTCACTGGCATACCAAACAGAAACAGTGCAGACATACATGCATATATAAAACATGCACACAAACTTATAACCCTTAAAGGTTTCTTTGAAGTCTGGACCTTTATTTATCAAGAGCAAGAATCTGACTTAAAGGGAATTTTTTAATGATTTGTTCGAATCGGAAATTTCCCTGAAAGAAGCTAAATGTATAATTTGTTGTTTAAAGGCGGAAAAAAACAAACAAACACAATTGTAAGCGGCAAGAAGAGAAGTAATCTATATTTACTTTTTGGAAAGTATCTGTGAGCTGAGTCACAAGATGAATACTTGCTGGGACTCTAAGAGCAACTCAGTTAACAGCAAAGGTCACTGCATCATCTGAGTTCAGATTTTGGAGATGCTTTTGTGATATTGAGAATATTATATGTATGCTGTGTGTATGTCTGCATCACTCCGCCTGTGTGCTTTGCGTTCGTTTTGAAGAAATACTTGCATCACAGCCTTTTGTCCCCAGTGTTCTCCTGCCTTAGGTTATGCCTCAAAGAACCCGGATACAACTATTTCGCAGCAGTGTGCCTGTTTCAACTTGGTTGTTACTTGGTTGAGACTTGAGAGCTGCAACTCTTCCAATGTTTGAAATATGGTGATGATCATGCACGTTTCTGGATTCAACTTTATGTTTAGGAATTTATTGGCAGGGTTCATGTTAATTGTTCAGTTCGGTAAGAAAGATTAACGTTAAGGGTTGTGTTTCTGTCCAGAAATAAATGCCCAATATCTGCTTCCCTTTTGCTCTGACATAAATCATGAGTGCTCAGTTATATTAAAAACTAGGTCATCAACCATCTCTGTATTTCATTTAGAGCTTGTCAAGTAGTGAGTGGTATATTAATCAGAAAAGGAAAAAAAAGTAGTTGCTTGATTTTGTTGGAAACAATGTCAACCCAATAAACCAAGTCAGTTACGTTTTAAGACGAAGATTACAATCTCTAAAATCACTAGGCAAGTGTATAAAACATCACTCAGAACATCAGGTGCTTTATATTAAGTGAAAAACCAAAACAGGACAATAAAATACAAAATAAATTCAAATATAAATAGGTTGATTCCTAATGCACAAATATTAGAAACGTCAGTTACACTAACTCATTTGTGGACCTATACAAATCCATAGGGTATTTCCGATAACCTCCTATTGAGCCTTAATCTCTTTGTACTTACTAATACTCCCACCTATAACTTATTCAACGCAAACAATACCCCTGTTTAGGCCTAAGTCTTCTACTAAGGTCACTTGGATTTAACCTTCATACTGTTTTTTTGTATTAATGATTTTATACCAGCACTGTCCATTAACCCTCCTTTACACTGAATGTGCTGACACAAATAGGACTGTGAACAATGACCTCCACGCTGCCTTTGCCCTGGTACCTGCTCACAGCCTGTAGTAAATCTTTCTCTGGTTGTGTGTTATATGGACTTGGACTATTTGCCTGATTCCCTCGTGGCCATTACTCACACAGAATGAAGGAGCTACTGTATCTAAGAAATGCTCACATATCTTGGTCGAATGATGCATCGCATACTAAGTCAGAAGCATTTCTTTTTCTTTTTTTTTCAAAACTCTATTTATCCCCATGGTGCAATTCATGCACCAAGCGATCAACCACAGGAGCGACCCGCATACATCCTGACTGAACAGGGGAGCAATTCAGGGTTAAGTGTCTTGCCCAAGGACACGTCGGACATGTTGCTCGCAGGAGCTGGGGATCGAACCATTGACCTTCCGGTTTGAGAGACAACGACGAGCCACAGCCACCCCCCAATTGCAATTGCTAACTACTATCAAAAGAGTAGGAGGGTTTCAAACATTGTGATTTTTGGATTTCAAATTAATCCATGTTATTTGTTATTTGTATATCTTGTTGTATTTTACTTAAACTGTAAGTGAGAAATCCATTTGTGCACATTTGTCAGTTTTCCCTCAACCTCTTTGCAAGGTCTGTTGACATTTTTTGGATTGAATTAATTGAGAGGGCTTGTACCTATTTCTCCCTTCAGTGTGGAGTTTGGCTTGGTTTGCAGGCACGCACATTCTAAATCTAGCATAGTTAAAAAAGGGACCAGGACGAGCAGCACAACCAGTGTGCTACAGGAGCTGGAAGGATGTCAGCGCTGCAGAGGTCTCTCAATAATGCATGCTATGTATACACATGGGAGAAAAGATTATTATCTCTCGAAAGGGAGGTGAGCCTCCTTCATTCTTGCAGAGAAGAAAATGTTGTTATCTTAATGGGACAATGATTTGGAAGAATATGTGAATGCAAACTTTACCGAAATGTTTACTGGTGCACATAAAGAATAAATGTAAAAGCCGATGTTTGCTAAATTAGTGGCACTCCCCTGGTTTTCCACTTGCATTCTCAGCCCTCCTGAAACCTTTGTGTTCATCTTCAAGCCCCCTCAGTCTCACACAATGTACTTCCATTTTGTGCTCCTTGTTATCTCAAAAACTTTGTACACTCAGTCAGGGAGCCACACATTGACCCAATTCTGCAGCACAATTTGAGATGTGATGTTGATATGAATTTGTGTCTGTGTTAGCCTGTGTGTGCGCATTCCCTGCATGCACATGTGTGCATCAGAGATTTACCATGACAAGGCAACATTATCTCAGACCAGTGGCACTTCTTCCCAGCTTAATGGCTTGTTCATCCACTCCTATTGTAAAGATCCTTTCTCCACTGTCCCAGCAGTAACTGTTGAGCCTGATATCAGGATGCCACTATTTCAGCACCCAAGAGTCCTCATTATCAACCTGTCTCAATTGTCATACTAATCCAAAGACCCCTAAACCTCCCTTATACTGCATACCCTGTGACTGATCTTATCCTAGCTTGACTAAAAGCCTAAAGATTAACTACATTACTGGCTGTATGTCAGAGTGTGTGTGTAGTACTCATATTTATCATGTTGTGGGGACATTAATCTTTTCACAGGCTATGAGGGGACAAAGAGTCTGTATCGATATTGTCACCGGTTTAGGGTTAATGATTGTCTCTGATCAAGTTCAGGGTTCAAAAGAAACATTTTACTGCATTTAATTGAGGTGCCCTTCATGTTTCAGGAATATTCTCTCTCCAACAGTATTGGAGACATGTCTGTTTCAAGTCTACTCTATATGACCAGTCTCCATATTGTGAACATCTATTCATTGTTTTTTGTAATCGTATTAGGACGTAGGCCTACTGTAAATCATTTTCTGTGAATCACTGTTCTTTTACATTTTATAGGAATAGCAAGCTTCTTTCTTTTACTCCACAATTATTTCCTTCTTTTACTTTTAAGAAAATAAATTTGTAGAGATTTTTCTTCCTTGTCATTACACTCAACGCTGAAACGGATATTTCCCCACAGCACTGATCTGACAGACGCCAGTGCTTTCTCATCCTGCTGCCTCTCATCAGCCCTCGCCATGTAAAAGTAATGTGGGTAAACTGACACCTGTGTTGTCCGCCCATCTTAGCAAACAGTGATTGGATATTAACTAGCAGGGAGGAGTTTCCTTATCCCAGCATGTAGACTCAGACACACTCAAACAGGACAAATTTGGAAAGAAAATTAATGCAAGCTAGTTTTTCGCAGAACCGAGAATACTGCAATTCACAAGCACGTATAGAGCCATGAATGCTGTACCAAACAGTTCAATTGTATATCTTAATGCACACATTATGCATGCCAGCACACAATGTTTCTTTAGTATACAGTAGCATATGGTAATACAAACCATACCACAATAAATGTGAAAGAGGGGATACACTAAATAAATGCACATATGGCCTCCTCACTTTACTCCTTCAACACAAAAAAACGCTACTCCACTGCACAGTTCTTCTGCATAATCTGTAAGCCCCCCTAGGCTTTAGGGCTCATGGGCAGAATATGAAAATAACTAACTTGGCCAATGCTGCAAAAGAAAATGAAACACAAAGAAAAAAATTAGGGACACAAAAATTCCATAAAACATTACATTTTAGTAATCACAAGTCCTCTAAACTGAGTAAGAACATCAAGGATAACTCAAAGTCTTGAATGATAAACCAACATCCATATTAAGCACATTGATAACAATACAGTGAGAATTATTAGTTGAGGCCAATTATTCATCAGGACCCTCATCTGGCTCATCTCTTTGGAGCATAACACATATAGGTTAAAGAGATGGAAACATGCAATGTGTTCTGAGTCAAAGATGGGAGAGGGAGATTTAATAAAAGCATCTTGAAGTGGTGCTCAGGTATGCTAGGGGCACAGCTCACGAAGGGATCAGAGGATAATAATTGTGATGAAATAAATGGAGGGTGAGAGAAGGTGTGTAAAAATAATCTGTTGTAGGTTTTTGTTTGTTTATTTTCATGCCATGCTCTATTTGTGCTCTCAGATTAAATTGTTGTGTTCCATCATTAAAGCATCCCGCTAGGGCAATGTAATAGAGAGCAAAGTAATCTTTTTCTTTTGCCCCAGCTACAATGTGTGCACTGTAGAAGCAGAGGTCATGTATAATATCCTGTCTGGGTGACTGTTTAATATCTTGCACCTCAATAATGCAATGCTGTCTATATTTGAAGCATTGATATGGGTTTAAATATCCAAATGTGTCTATTTCTTGTAGGGTGTATCAGTGTGTTACTTCTTACAAGTAGTGCACATTGTGTAGGTTAAAGAAAATAGAAAAAATATACAGACATTCCAACACTCATTCCAAACAGACTGCAGTGGTGATGTATGAAAGACTGATCTCGTAGATTTTGATTGTGAAGTTAAATATCTACAAACCCTTTCATTTATTTTCAAATCAGATCACGGATGTGATCAAAACATAAAAGTTAGAGTTGCAAACATGGACAAAAATGTCGAAACCAAATGTTGTAAAATCACGTGTGTAGGTGCACCATATTGTACAGCAGGCCTTAAAGTAGAAATTGTCAATTGTTTAGAGAAATATTATGTATATTTAAGTGTTTTCATCTTTGGCGGTATCTATAGAGTACCAATGGTAATGCAGGTATATTTGGGACATTTCACACCAAAGATTCAGAAATCCCTTCTGACGTTTCCTTAACACTGGATTAGTGTCTCTTTCTTCCCATATGCACTCATGAAATCCTTTTAACCATTGACTCAAATATTGTTTTAATTGCCTAAGCCCAGCACATTTATGTCCCTAGGATGCACTTATTCTCTTCCTCTTTTTTTTTTTTTTTTTGAGAAGCAAAGACATATTTCATATCGCTCTAAGTTTTGGTCTTTTTGGAAGCACAGAGATTCTATTATTTTAAAAGTGAATATACACTCTACTATTTGCATTAAAATCCCATTCCAGCATTGGTCGCTGTTACATTTTTCATTTTACAGAACCCAGTCTCTGCTTCTTTTAAACACTCTGAGAAGGAGCCCATGCTGAATTCTAACTACCTCTTATAACTCTACCTTGTCTATACCAATGGCCTTTATCAGCACAGCTCTTAAATCTCCTTCATGCATGAGAAAGGAGAAAGGGAGTTCTTTTCTCAAGGCATAACCTGATTTGTAAGGCTGGGTTTGGTAGCACAAGTTTGGTTGACCTTTCTTCTTGTACTTTATAAGTGGTTTTGACTCTTAAAATTAGACTTGGCCTCAGACTCACTGAATGTCATATTCTGTATCTGGATGCGGCACATATTTTGATTCAATTCTTTGCCTTTCATGAGTTTTTTTCTCTCTCATTATGTGTAGGTAAAGCTTTAATAACACATTTTCAGATGTCTTTTTCAGACATTTTATGAGATGCCTCAGCATGGTGGGTGTACTGGTGGGTGGATAAATACTTAGTTATTCATTGACTGTGTCACCAGCTGTCTCTGCTGAGTTGGTCTGTGTGTGATTTAAAAATGATACTAAAGAGAAAGAATCAAGGATAAAAATGTGATCTTGCCTTGTGAAACAATAGTGTAACCAATCAATTCCTACTCAGGGTTCACACACTTGCGAGCTTTTCCCTTAGCTGAAGGTTGCATCAGACTTGTCTAAGTGAGTGGAGTTGATTTTGTTGAGCTGCTTTCCTCTTTTTCTAAAGTGTAATTACTCATTCTTCACCTCACAAGTTGAAGTTTTTCCTGAACTATCCCAGCTAAAGGTTTAATTTGAGTCTTTGTTCCAGGAGGTCAGTCTGAGTTGAGGATGCTGAGAGATGTCATCATCACACTGTCTGCTGCTCAGATTTATATTTTATTATTTCATTTGTATCTTCGGAACTATACACACATCAGAGTATGTGTCCATGATGGAGAGCTTTTAATCAGTCTAAAACTAAACTCAAACTCCAAATTATAGAAAAACCATCTAGTTATTCTACCTTGTCTTAGATTATGTTAAAAACCTCTGAAACACTTTTACATATGCATAATGATGTGACCTGTGGTGAGTTCAATTTTATCTTCATTTAATTTGAAACCTTTTCTTAAGTCTCGATAATCACTGACGGTTCCCTCGTTTACAATGAAGTGGAGATACAAATTAAAACAAAACAAGAAGAGCACAAATAAAAGGATTCTTCGTAAAAAATCACACACTGTGTTAAAGTGGTTTGAGATAACTATTATAATGGTAATTTGTCCAAGAGTAACAAGAAGTTTTATAAACAACTCAACAAGATTAATAGTAAACTGATAAAACTATCACATATATGTGTGCTATACCTAAAAGGAGTAAGCAATAAGTATTAGTAGTAGTTTTTATTAGGCTAATTGTTTTATGTGTTTAATTTTAAAGGGTGATGCTAAACCCTCTGCACCTCTCTGCTCTGGAGCATTTAATGAGTTAAAAATAAATCCTTGTTAATGAAATGAGTTAGCATGATCATGTTTTTTTTAAATAATGCAATCTCCAAAGGATTTATGTGCGCTTATGCTACTTGGTAAATATTTGGACTGATCGACTGTTGTGATATTTTATGGAAGGCTTTTACCAAAGTCAGATATTTAGCCACACACTCCTCATCAACCGTTGTATGTTTATTCGTCCTGTTGTGAGGCATGAGCCACCATTGTACTGCATCACCACTATAACAGTGGCTCTTACTTTCCATCTGCTTCGCTGTTCCTCACTTACATATACACACTCTTTGTCCCTCTGAAGCACGTACACATGCACAGACTGTTGTTTTGGAGGAATTCTTTTTATGCTTCCTCCCCTGAGGAGGGTTGCCATTCCTCAGGAAAGCTGCTATTCCTTATGGCTACATTCTGTTCTGTCTCTCAGGACCCAGACCAAGATGACAAAATATAGCTGCAGCTTTCCAGGCTTCAGTCTCATAACAATCACATGCCACATCTTTGTTTCCTCCTATCTTTTACCCCCAAAATTGTAGCTAGTAGTTGGCAAATGTTGCTTCGCTCAGCTTTGCTTCAAGACAAGCAGTTGCTTTGCAGTAACTCTGCAACATCACTACATAGTTAAGAAGTCCTTAAAAAGCATAAAACGGCCAACATCCATCAATTATTCTTTTTTTTTTTGTACATATCAGATAAAAAAGAGTGTGCTTTAGAATTTCTGGTATCCTAATTGTGTTGGTTTTGACAATAGTCAGTCTAGCTCTTTCTCCTGGTTTCATATTTGGCTGACGGATAGAGGCGCTATCAATCTTTACATCCGATTCTCAGCAGGCAAACAAATAGGTGTAATTCCTCTGATTAAAAAAGGAAAATGTAACCATGAGTCCATTCAAACACAAAAACTTACCTCCTATCCTGCAGTAAGTGCCCGCTTTTCACAATCATTGGCACTCTGGATACTGCTGGTTCCCTCCATTTTTAAAGAGTAATTACAGGACAAAAAAGCATCTGTTGACAGAAATGAAAAGAGACTGTGTTTTGTCAGCTCTTTTACAGTTTGTTGAGAAATAATTATGACGCCTTAGTGGCTCACTGTGGGGGCATCGACTCTCCCTCTGCCTCTGAGTCATTACACATGAAGCAGACTGTGATTTCCTCTTTGTTTTTTTTTTAGAAACTGATGAATGAGTGAGATCCATTGTCGGGATTTTTTTCATGCATTGCAGCGTGACTTGCCAGCGTTTATTTAGACCCCCTACCACCTAATTTTGTAATTAGTAATTATTGAGTAAATGGGAATGAAGTTCATCATCAGGACATACAGTACACTCTTTGGTCCTGTATCACATGCCCTCTCCTACTCTAACAGCTTCTCGGCCCACGCTTATTCAATTGTCATTGATCTGCACTTAGCTGTTTCAATGGCTTCACACTGAACCAATGCCAGCCATCTTCATTGCAAAGTAAAGAACTTGTCCACATTTTGATTACTCATCTTAACTGAATTATTATATTTCATATTCTGCTACAGTGACACAACTGGACTGTTTAATGCAGCCCTGAGCAGTGGAACCATACAAAGTCATGTGTGGTGAGTCAACGTGTTGGTATGGCGAGGTGAAGACTGAAAGAACATAATTCAAATTTTACTTAAGATTGACACTCATGGCTTTGCCTTAATTATTTATTTATTGACAAAAAATACTTGGCCACATGACTTGAATCAATTAGAAGCTGTGAGTTACATTGATCTAAAGGTTCCCTCCCAGTGGTATAAAAATACAACCACACTAAGCTGGGTGTATCAGTCCCTTTGGTTGGTCATAACATGTCGGACCAGCTTATAAAGCTGTTTTTGGCAGCTGTGGTTCAGTGGTAGAGTCAGTCATCTCTCAATAGAAAGGTTTACGGTTCAAACCCTGCTCCAGCAGTCCACCTGTCGAGGTATCATCGGTCAAGTAGTTCATATTGATGGGCATTTAACATAGCATCCCCTTCCATCAATGTATGAATTAGTGTGTGAATGAGCTTGTAAATACTGAATATGTGAATAAGGGCGTTTTCATAGTTTGGAAGAGAAGAAAATCTCAAAGCATTCGATTTACCATCAACTTCACAGGGACGTGTTTTATTTTGATGTTTAAGTTACAGAGTAAATGTTATCTGAGTTTCTTTAGAGAGGAAAAAGAGGAAAATAGTATGCAAAATATGAAGCCCCATTTTCCAGTCTCATAAGAGCCTGCTGTGCAGCCTGCCCTCCATACCACGGTTTATACTGTGACATTTTGTAAGATTTTACTGCCATGCTTTTTGGCGTCTTTAGGACCCTGGCAAACACATATGTAGTTGAAGTGACAATGTTTTCCTCACCCATTCATACCTGAACCTCATCCAGACACAGAGGGGTCGGATTCTCTTGAGACCAAAGCCTTGTTTTGCTATGGCAGATACAAATGTGCTACAAAACTCACCAGGATATCACTTCAATGTCTAATATATTTAAAACTAGAAGATTTAATGGTTTTTTGTGCCAAAATAAATCCTGATGCCAAAAATTGCATCACTGCAATTATTCAGTACAACAATTAACATTCAGTACATAAGCTGCTGTTCACTTCTGAAATCGATGAATATACAGTATACACGTAAAATGTTATCATCTAGGAAACATTGTGTTTTTCTTTCTCTCTTATTTCTATGTAAGGTTACATTTAGATTTTCTCTTTGCTTTTGAATCATGCGTTTTTGCGAAACACAAAAGATTCTCTCCATGTGTACTTTTTTTTTATGCCATCTTGTTGTTGTTTTCTCAACACTTCTCACCTCTGACTTGCTGCACAGATATTGCACATAACAAACCTGATGATCCTTGAGTCCTGGCCTGCATAAATATAAGTTCTTGGAGAAAAAAAGCCTCTCCTCTGGATATTTTTTTCTACCTTGCTCCTTCTGTGAAAACAGCTCATCCTGGACTGTTTCTGACACTAGCTAAGCACTAACATAGAAGTAAATGCAGTGTGGAGACAGTTCTCTTCATGCAAGAATACAGCAGCTTGTGTGATGGAACTGGAACAAATAGGATGCGTTAAAACTCACAAATCTTGTGTGAGTTTTCATCTTGCCCTGACATAGCTCCTCTGCAGCTTATTACAGATGTATTTCAACACACAAACAGATTTTTTCACATTGCCTGAATTTGGATGTGGTGGAGATTGAGCCCACTGGTGTATTCTGGATAGATCAGCTTGTTTTGGATGAGAATTTTTCAGCAAAAACAAAAGTCCGGAGCATGCCAATGCTTCAAAATGTTCTAAATGTCAGGAACCAGAACTTCCCCCGTGGGGATTAGTAAAGTATATACTATAAAATTAGCAAATTGATTTCTACAAAACCCTTTGAATATATTTTAGATTCAGAATTATTAAACTGTATATTTTTTCATGGAGATCTTTTTCATCAAAAGGAATTGAAGGCAGTGTTTTTCTTTGGAAATGTACTTCAAGTGGTCCAGACAAGCAGCAGAGTGTGTGCTCAGTGTAGAGTCCCTTGGTAATTTCAGCCAACCTTATGAACAATGCCGGCAGTGTCTTATTGATTGAGTCAGTCTTCCTGTTGCAAGAAATGCAATTACTGCTGAGTCACATGATAATGTTATTCATCCCCAGCTAAAATCAAGACCCCAATTATCAATCCCGAATTCTGGCATTCCCCATTTTTACAGCCTTATGTCCTAACATCTGTCCTCAGTGAAAACTAGCCAACGCTATATTTAGCCCAACCGTCCAGCTTTATATAGGTCAAGAATACCATCTACACTTCCACTGCTGCACTTCAAGGCTATAGCGTTCTTGTTGCCTGTGTAGGATCCTGGCAATTAGTTTTCTCTGTCCAATTCCGTTCCACAGGCACTGTACAGATTGAGGGTGCCCTAAAGGACTCCTAAAAAAATCTCCTCTCGAAGAATTTCAGAGCAAGAGGCAAAAAAAAAAAGTTTCAGCAGGTCCAGCTGTGTATTTTTTAGCTTCCTAAAGTTTAAGAAAAAGCCCTTTTGAGTGAAAATGCCAATAGGTTTTGCTTCATTATTTGGCCTTTGAGGTGTTTCCTCTGAGACTCCTACCGAGAAACAGAAGTGGTGCAGATTTAAAGTTGTTTTGATGAATTGTATCAACTCATAGTTTAAAGACTCAGATAGCCTATTTAGGCTATATGTAGGAAAGAAGAGTGATGTGCAGAAAATTTGCCACAGGTCAGATTTGAACTTTTGCAGCTTGCTTGGACAGCCATAGCCTCCACACTTGTGGCGTGTGCACTAGCCACTAGACTACTCGCGGCCCCCTTGTTTATATTTTTCTTCCTCAGGTATGAGAAAAAAGGGAATTTATTGGCCATTTACTTCCCTCTACTTGCCTGTCAATTCCCCTTTAGACTGTCAAATCCCTTTAAAGGTAAACAATGGAATAACACAACCAGCTGGGTAGAACACATTTTCTCAAACTCCTCAAACAAGAAAAATAATTTAGCTTTCAAGCTTTAAGATATGACCGGTTGGTCTAGACATTTTCCCGTAGGGTCTGTCTAGGGTCGATACTTGTTTTTCATTTTATTGAAACACTTCTCTATTGTTTGAGATGTCCAACTTCTCTGGACTAAAAACTGCCCTGTGACAGACACTTCTGAAGTCATTGTTTCAGCAGCAAACTGTTTACAAAGACTGTCACTTTAACTTCACTTGAATATTTGGCACATTTTGAACAGTCGGCATGATCATTTTTAATTAGATTAAGTTCTCCAACTTTGTATTTTAACCTAACTCAGTATATATTCCCCCCTCATACAGAGCATTCAAAACAAAGTATGCATGAAACAACATCATTCAGTAAGGAAATAAACTTATCTGAACATCTGCAGGAAACAGACTAATTCAAACCCAACCGTAACATTTGATCTCAGGATTATGTTGAATTAAAATGCTCTGGTATTCTTTAAATGCACCAATAAAGATGTGATTCATAATGCTATTATTCAGAGGAAGCACTGTGGATTTTAAACTTTTCTCTCATTCAAATTATTTATAGACACTCAGTGAACATTTTTACTTTTTCACTTTAACGAAGATGTCTGATTAAGTGTTGTCATAAAATGGATCCAGGGCCAATTAGATTTGGAAAATGATGGGCTCACAGGCAAAGAGTAGTCTGCAGATTTGTTTCCCTGCCAGCTCAAACAGACGGAAAAAGAGAGAGGGGGTGGAGAAGGGAGGGGATATTTTTCATCCACAGCTTTCTAGACCCTTTAAAAGTGAATTGGAGGTCGGTCAAAGTGGGAGTTGAAACTGCAAAAACGCCAAGAAGTAACTCTCTTCCCTTTTTCCTTCTTGATTGTGGCAGGATGTATCATGTAACCCAGCAATGTGATGTTCAAACTAAATCAAGTCGAACACTGAGCTGCTCATCAGTTCCAGTCCTCATATACCACTAAAGATTGTATGTGAACAGGTGCTGAGTTACAAAAACAAAAAAATACAATCTACCTCTCAGAGGCATCAATCAGTTACAAAGTCTCCTCTGTCTGTTTAAAATGAGAGTTTCATTAGTGGATTGAGGCAGAGCAATCTAAGGAGTACAGGGCCACTGTAACCCCTAAGGTTTGTCCAGGGAGGACTGTTGCTGAACGAGATGCATGTTAATCTCCATTTCCTCGATTATGTGTGGGCCACTGTCGGTACACACTGTTTGTTCAAAGTCAGGGTGACTTTCTTTTACTGTGCCTCAGTCCTCTGTGCTGCTAAGAGAGAGAGAGAGAGAGAGAGAGAGAGAGATGTTGAGGTGGGGGGGGGGGGGGGGGGGGGCAGAAAGATGAGTAAACACTGAGACAGGTGTCTGGCAAGGGACACTGATTAGATTTATAAAGCAACCAATGTTATTTTCTCTGCTCGGGGACTGCTGTAAGACATTAAGTGCTAACTGACACTCCCAATGTCCCACAGCAGAGACACTTTTTCCCAACCCCCAAATCCTCCTCGACTCTAGTACCTCACAATCCTGCCTACCTCTCCTCATCTCCTTCTTTTCCTTTCCTCTTCTCTCCTGGGTGTGATTAGATTTCCTCCCTTGTGTCTGACCAAGATGGATTGGCCTTGAAAGCATCCTTTCTGCTTCTATCACCATCCTAGTGTTTTCTCCTCCTCCGTCAGAGGTGTGTCCCCTCCCCACCTCACCCCCATGTCTCCATGGACCATTCTCTTGGCACACAACAGCCAATATTTTCTTGAGCCGGAGTGGAACTGAGCACATTAGGGATGGGTCTGTTAAGGTGATCATCTTGCTTGTGTGCTGCCAAGGGGCCATTTTTCTTCATTTGCTAGCACCTGTCCTGCTGCCAATACTATGGATTTTCTATCAGCTCCTTAATCATAGTTCCATGATTGGGAAAGTTATTGGTCGGGCTCCCTGATATATGAAAACTCTAGTATCAATTTCTCGTCTGTCAGGTCCTAGTCTAGGTTTTTCGGCGGTCGTTTAAACACCCCCATCAACCTTATTACCGGAGCCAGCACTGCTTTATTCAGCATGCTAACTCTTCTGCAAAATCTTCCAGAAAAAGAAGTCCCTAAAGTGCAAGCTTTCACCTCCTGATTCCACTTTTTATCCTAACAGCTTTATTATTCCGCAACCTGTTCAAGTCTGGAAATAAGGCAGGAAATAAGCTTATTAAGATGAGTTTGGGGGTGCAAACACAGAGATGAACATTTTTTCAGGCTGATGGAGGGAGAGAGCAGAACCGACTTTTATCCAACAGATTATATGACGTAGCTAACACTCTGTATCTATTTCTCTGTCTCCCTTTAGGTCATCTGATGGTGTGTGCACAGCGGGAACAGTGGTGGTGAGCCGTCTGAAGATGGGGGAGATGGAGGAGGTTGACATAGACCACATCACCACCGACATACAATCACAGAAAGTAAGACTGCAAGAGAAAGAGACAAAGCAGGAGCCTCAATGCTTCAAATGCCTAGCGCTAATGCTAGGATTAGACTGGCAGTGCTCAAGTCCTCCAATGAGATTAAATAAACTTCAGTAAACCCTAATAGGGATTTAGGGGGATGTGTGTGAGTGTAGTGTCTGCTTCCCTGAGCACATTTGCGTTGTCTCTCTTTCATATAGAGGAAAGATTAAAGAGGGAAGGCCCTCATTAGCATTCAGACTTATATTCAATAGACTCTGGATTGTGTAGCCAGACCTGTAACCTTTCTTAAAATGACCAAGTGGATAATTCTACCTGAACGGGACTTTAATGGCACCACACCCCCACTTCTCCACTCTAATCTCATACAATACATACGGCTTAACTCAGCTCTGAAGTGACTCACAGATTCACAGAATCACGGGAGAGAAAGAGGAAGGAACGTTTTTTTGGGGGGGGTTTTTTCCCTGCAGAGTTTGATGTTAAAAATGAAGATTGTGTCATCCAAATGGGTTGCCGGCACACCAAAAATGAAGTTGTATGTACTCTGATTTCATGTAATTTTCTATTCTTTTCCTTTTAGAATTGTCAAATGAGTGTGTGCTGTGGAGGCAGAGTCAGAGTATTAAAAAGTAAAGAAGTGGCTTTAATGATGTTTCTGATCTGTAAAAGGGATCATTCTGGTTTTCTCCAACTACAGCACAGCTCGGCAAGGCAACGGGAAGACTTGAAGTCCTTGCCTGCTTTTGATTTGAAGTGTGTGTGTGTGTGTGTGTGTGTGTGTGTGTGTGTGTGTGTGTGTGTGTGTGCGTGTGCGTGCATGAATCACTGTCTTATATAATTGACCAAGGGCTTCTGCATGGCTGACTGACTTTTGCTCCTGCCTGCCTCTGTTGCTGGTGCAGGGAGGTTCCCTAGTAGGCTCCAAAGTGTCACTGACAATCTGCCCATGTCACCTTGATGAACATGTTGCCCTGTGTGTTTGTGTGTGTGTGTGTGTGTGTGTGTGTGTGTGTGTGTGTGTGTTTGCTTGTGTTGTCACAGAATATATCCCCGTGTGTGTTGTTTCTGTTGCCTAAGATGAAGGGAGGAATAGAGGAAAGGCATGTGAAGAACATTAGCAAGGGCTCACTTGACACTCCAGACTCACAAGACGGAAAGATCTTGTTTAATTTACCTTTGTTGAGTACATGCGTGTCTTTCTTTAGCATACATTGTGTGTCTGTGAGGGAGTAGGAGGCACTTGTTTGATCATACATCATGAATATGCTACTGACCGTGCAAAAACAGTCATGTGAAACAAGAAAGAGACTCCAGTCACCTTTGATCTGACCTCTTTGCATATTTTAGTCATCAAAGAGCCATAGAACACATGCTGCCTGCTGCCAACCATTACAATTGGACTCCTTTCACAGCTGGGTTCCTTGGCTCATTGTTAATACTTTTCATAATAAGACACCTCTGTGAAAGGCTCACTGAAATTTCCAGATGCCACATGTTTTGTTCAGCTGGCACATTTTATTTTGGAGTATCTCTGAGGATCCTTGGTTTCGGCTGGGTGTCAAGTTTATTCAAGATCAGTTTCTCAACCAGGAAAGCTGATGGATTGTTCCTAGCAGTCATTAAAATCCTGTTCTGGGGACAGGTTTGGCTGTCTGACTGTGTTAAATGGTTCATCAGACAGGGCAGAGCTGACATACAGTGTGTGAAATGATGGTTAGCTGTCAGTTTTGCTTTGAAGAGGAATCCCAGAGTGAATGCATCAAAAGGCATTGAAGGTTTTTAATATCAGAGGCAAAGCGGACATATCCTTTTGACATGAACATTCAAGGGTTTTTTGAGTAGCAGAGTGTACAGATAGATAGATCTACACCTTGGTTAAATGAACTTTACACTTTGATATTATATTATTAGTATATATTATTATATATACTTTTATAAATGTACTTCAATAAAAAAATGTAGGGCAGCAAGATAACATGGACAAACAACAAGGGGCTTTTGTTAATATGTATAAGAAGGCCTGAATAAGAAAAAGGTATAGCACCACCTGCCTTCATTAACATACTGGTTTTACTAGCTAACTACATATGGACACAAAAGTCACCTCTTAAGACCTGAAACTATTTGTTTGTTGAATTACAGGTTAAGTAAAAAATAGATAAAGATATTGTATTAATTCCTTGTTTACTGTGTTGTAATGTAACCATATTTTGAAGGTGCTACATGCTATCATCTTGTGAAGCAATAATAGCAATTCTGGTTTCAACCCTTTCGTTTTTAGAAGAGTAAATCTGTCACTGATGTCATTGTGAACCATTAATGCAATTTAAAGTGTACTTTACAGTATCTAATGAAACACAGGTTAATTGTCACAGTATCACAGTATATTGTAAATAATCACACTATAAAGCAGACTGAAAGCACAGGGTAAAAGCTGTGCTGCTGTTCCCTGTCTGTAAATTAAGAACACTGTATGTTTTGGTTACATACAGTTATTCTGTGTGAGAAAAATACTGTACACTACTGATGAGGAGAGACTGAAATGCTAGTGGATGTAATAAACTGTCGAGTCGAGACAGTGAAGCAGCAGGTGGTTTCCTTCAGTTGTCACCTGCTGTGACATCACTGATTGCAGTGAAGGCTCTGCTCCTTTCTAGAAAATAGTTCCTTATGGTGTTTGAATGTAGGATGTGTAGAAATGTGTGCCTGTTTGTAACAGCACATTGTAAATTTAAATTTAATGAAAGTATTATAGTTATAAAAACACAAATCAAACATTTGCTATTTGCGCATTAGATTAGTCCGACATTACATGCATGGTTATTTTCATAACGTACTTGTAATAAACTCAGCATATTAAGAGTGTCAAATTGTGTTAACGTCAAACAATCTAATGGGAAAGAATATGAATTCTGTTGGTGTGGAGCCAGCTTGGATCATGCTGGTTAAATAAGACACAGACATGGTGCTACGAACTGCCGGCATGACACTAATGTGACATTTTCTCTGAATGAAAATGCTTACAAAAGCATTTTCATCACTAAACTACCACTTAAATGTGAGATGAAAAATTGGTCATAGGCTACTACCAGTAAGGTGGGGTAAACACTGAAGCGCCTCATAAGTATTAATCATAGTTAAAGCCTTCTTTAAGGTTTCCCCTCCTATTAATACTATGTCATTTTCTTGTTTGTTGTCTCGTATAAAACTATAGATGTCAAGTAATACTTGTTTGCTTTGTTTCTCTCCTTCTGTCTGTTTCCTTTTCAGTGTCCCATGGTCTGTGAGTCTGCATCCCACCATGCAACCATCGACAGAGAAAATAACCCATTGACTGGGCCAGGTAGGATTTACACTCTTTAACAACTGCAGTTAACACATGCATCCCTTTATTGCTAAATGACTGTGAACAAAGGAAAGATAAGAAACAAATATTACAAATTGGACGAAAGTGCAATTTCTCATTTAGCAGGGGCTTTGGTCCACAATGGAGCGGAGTGACGTGTTCGATTTTGGGTCCAGTCATGCTACTGCGTTTTCAGTCATCTGTAGTGGTTTGATCGTGTATGCAGGAAGACCTTGCCAGAAAGTAATTTTAGTAGTCAATGCTTGATATCATACGAGCCTGTACCAGGAGCTGTGTAGCATACGCTGACAGGTAGGGTCTGATCTTTCTGATGTTGTAATGGTCAAATTGTCAAAAGCATGTAACATAAACGTCGTTTGCTGGTCATCCATCATGACACCTAGGTTCTCGGCAGACTTTGTGGGCACGAGTTTGGTTGGTCTAAGCTGGATATTGGCGTTCATCCATCCATTTAAAGATATCGGAAGGGCATGATGTATTTATTGCAGAGAATGCGATGTCCTCTTGTGGTATTGGCATAAAGAATTGGTTGTCATCAGCATAGCATAGTAGGAGAAATCATGGGAAGGATGAAGCCATGCTATAAGGTTTAATGCAGAGTTTTTAGACCACTTGTTTTTTACTTTATACAGTAGCAGAATACTTTCCCAATGTTTTCACATAATTTCATGTTAGTTAAACATATACACATGCAATAACCAGTTGACTATTCATTATAAGAGTACAAACATCTATGTAATTCCACAAAGGACAGATCCTATTGTAAAGTAGCATTGTGGATGTTAAGACACCATGACATCCCTTATCTTAAATTCACCATAATGTAAATCTGTAATGTCAACAACTTGTTCGTCCTTGAACATCTTTCTCAATTGCAAGATTTGAGGCCACTTCAGAAAGAGCCATTAACATTTATTGATTCAAATTTCCTCCTTTCAATTAAAAGAACTCTTGTGTTCGAAGTCGGTAGAATCCTTGGAGGGTATCCGACAATGATGTAAACGCTGCCAGTTCTTTGTGGACTAACTCAACACGTGAAGAAAATGCTATGCTATCTGCCAGAGACTAATTTAGCATCAACACAGACTGTTAGCTCTCTCACTTGCAGAGAAAGAGAATAGTTCAGATGAAAATTAAAAGAAGTGGAGACAGACGGGATCAAAAGGTCACGGCTCCTGTTGTGATGAAACTTTACAGTCACTGTTCAGAAGAGACGCAGGAAACTAGTTTCCCTTTTTCATCTCAACACTTCCTTTGTTACACTTCCGTTTTCTCTTTTATACAGATTCCCGAAGCCTCCCTGAACCCCCCCAGCAGCCACCCCCCTGTTGTCTTTGTGTCATTGTCACTTACTGTTTCTGCTGTGATTAGCGAGTGAGCTGCAGACACGTTTTCAGGTGCACATCTGCAGCCCGTCAAAACAATATCCTCCCTGCAGACCCTGCCAGATTGAATAATGCAATTTAGTCTTCTTTTTTTATTACCTCTCAAAATGAGCATGCAGAGAGAGCAGTGCGACTGGGGAGCCCACACGCAGCACGTCTCAGGAAGTCATTTTCTTAAGTGGTGTTGTGGAGGGAAACCGAGGCGTCCGATTGGTTGCCAGATTAGTTTGGTGGCAAGGGAGGAGTTCAGAGGTTAATCTGTTTCTCTTTTGGACGTGTAAGTCAGAAAATGTCGCTCTAACTGATTAGCATTCTGCTGAACCTCTCTTTTTCATGTGTCCCCTGTTTCCCCATGCATTTTTTGTCATCCATTTCACTTAATCACTTTTTCTCATTCCCATGCCAACCAATCTGAATACCTCAATTCATTTAGTTGCAATTATGAATCTTTCCTTGAGGTCACACTAACACCAAGCTTAACCTTAATGGGCATTCATTTCACAATTAACTTCACCTTTAGAGAATAGTAATAAGGCTCTCTGTAGGCCATTTTAGCTCTACCTTTTCTGTATTTGTATTTTCATTCTGCACTCAGTTATAGTGCATCCACATTTTGTTGTATACATTATGTATACATAATAAAAAATGCTTAAAAATCATGAACATAGCTCATAAAGAATTTCTAAACAGGGATTTAAACAACGTTGGCGCAAATACTTTTACGTTTCTTTATGTTCAAGATTATCAGCCCACTGCCTTTCATAAAAGTCTTACCAGATAGCGCTTCATTTATAACGTGTGTCTTTTAAACTTTCATGGGCCGTCAGGGAGCTGCAGTTTTTCAGAGTAAATAATATATTCTTCCAGGATAAATGTCAACTAAGTATGAATATATTTTTACCCCACTTCCAAGCTCCTTTTAAAGCCCAAAAATAACTCTTTTGGATTCATCCAAAACAGCAGGGCACATTTTCATACTAATGAAGAAAATGGTATAATAATATTATATACAATATTATAAAACCAGGTTATTCATTAGACTGATATAGAGCTTTTCTTAATACTCAAAGACACTGAAGAAAGAACAAGAACAACACAAAACAATGAACACTTTTGAAAGAAGAAATGATGTAAGAGAAGGAGGATGAGATGTTTGTGGTGTTTTTAGAAAAAGGATGGAGATCTAAGTTAATAGTTAACAATCTACTGAGACTCAGTGCCATGGGGATCCATTCATAGTGGTTTAATAGACCAGTTTTCTTTAAGTATATATACATACAAAATATACCACAAGGAAAGCAAGCAGTCAGGTTAGCTGACATCTAAGGAAGTTGTTTTTAAAAGAGAGATTCACAGCTGTATTATTGGGCTGTTTTATAACTTTTCACTTGGTAGTTTCCAATTGACCTTATAATGGTTGAACAAATGTATTATTTTATTCGCTAAGTTAGTGCCTTATATTTATTTACCTGCGGGTAATACAAGTCCATGCACATTTGTTGTTGTTGCTGTTGTTTTTTTCGAAATGCACATCTTTGCACAGTATCTTGAAAGTTTTGTTAATCTTTACTTTTATTTTTATCCTTTATATTTTTGTATAGCTTTAAAATCTTTCTACTGTTAGTTTACACCATGGCTCAGAAATACACATTTTTTCGATTTTTCTGTATGTCCAGCACAAAAATTGACAATAAATATGACCTTGAAAAACATTTTTTATGCTAACCAACTTTTCAGTGACTCTCCATGTGCTCAAAATAGTTACACACATTTCTTTGTCATGCACTTTTTTACCCATCTACATTCAAGGACCTCATTGAACTAATGTATGTGAGCAAATGACACTTAGACAGATGACTTTGAAGAAAGGACGCTCTTGGGTCAGGTCGATGTAGAGGAAGGTTTTGGTAGTCTGACTGTTCTCTGAAGTAGAAGTGTTACTCCTTCTTTAGAATTCAAGCGGAAACATTTCACTCATGCCACGCATGTTTGACTGCCTCGAGCAAGAGTGTCACCGTTTCACCCCGGGTGCTTTAGCTCGACTTATTGAGTGACTTCCTCTCTGACTGCAGCTCTCGAAAGGAGCAGGGCCAGTAAACGGTGTTAAAGGCGTGCAGCTTTCTTGCCCTCTGCTGCCAGCATGCAGATAAGAGCATTAGAGCGTCTTTTCCTTTCCAGCCTTTCGATTTGCTGCTATTAGCCACTCTGCAAAAATAAAGAAGATGAGTAAAACTGAATGGGTTTAGCTGGGTGGTGAGGTTATCAAGTAAAGTTATATAAAAGATTCCAATGTGTCCTCCACACTTTTATAAAATAAACAAGCAATTAAAATGGAAATGGAGGAAATAATAAGGGAAGGATTAACAGAACAAGGACTCTGCATTTCAGACTGTTACTCTGCAGTAAGAGAGGAGGCTTTAGAAAATGTGAAACACCTTATCTATGGCAGACACACTTATTGATTATAGAATTTAATTCTAGTTTCATACCTCATGTGAATTTTGACGAGTTTGTGTCTGAAGCGTCCTTGAGCTTTAAAACAGTCAAAGAACTGTCAAGTTTTAGGCTTTTGCCATTATTTGATAGGACAGTGAATGGAGGAGGAGCGACTGGAGAGTGACATGTGAGAAAGGAACCACAGGTCAGACTTGAACCTGGGCCACCCACTTGTAGGACTGAAGCCTTCGTACCTGGGGCACAACTTAACCGCTATCAGTGCTGCTTTCAATGTTAACTTAGATCGGCTGTTTTTGTCTCTGTAAAATGTAAAAAGTTAGAAACTAACTTTGATGAGGTCATGATACATTTCTGCAATGTCAGACGGTTTAATCCCTCTTCCATCCTTTCCTTCTTTGTTATCTTTCTTTCCCTCTCTCAGTGTTCAAGAACCCAGTATGCAAGGTGTACAGATTTCAAACAGTGGACAGCAAGTGGATGCTGGTGCGGGAACAAATGGAGGAGTGCACGTTATCCTTTAGCATCCCCAAGCAGCTGCTCTCACTGTACATTCAGGAGGACATGGGAAGGTAAGACACTCTGTAATCATACTTCTGCTCCTCTGGATGTCAACGCCAGCTTTATCATTGCATCAGATAGATCCTCCTCCTAGTTCCTCTTTATGTCCAGGCATCATAGAACCTTAAGAACAATCAAAAGTTCAAAGAAAAAAAAGACAGTCATACCTCACTTGCCAAATATCAGGAGTATGAAGTTTCTAGACAGTCTTTCGCGACCCAGTTCTCCCATGTAAATTATTATTTTAAAGTTCCGACTGTATTTGGAGAGGAGTAAATTATTCAGATCTGCTTATCACTTCAAAAGAAGCTTCTAAATCTATGGATCCAGATAAGGGCAAACATTGTCTAATTCAAACACATGCTCACCTTCCCCCTCATCCTCTCTCAAAGCACGAAAGAACGCTCCTTAAACATCCTGCCACTAGTGCTGAATCAGGCGAAACTTTGAAAAGTTATAAGAACAAGTCATGAAAATGTTAAACCTTACAACTTCATTCCGGCTAATTGAGGACATCTATGGTTGCATGCAGTCTCTGCATGTGTATTATGAATTGGTTTTGTTTTCGGAGCCATTTATTCAGAAAACAACAAAAGAATAAGAGGTCAATGTTAAACAGGAACACAAACGATGTCATGCAGCTTTCTTTTTTCTGTCTCTCGTATTATATTTATAGATAAGTGTATTTATATACACACTACAGACACGTGTTCAGAAGGAATGAACAGCCAGGAATATCTTTTTAGGCAGACTGTGAACTTCTGTAAACCCACAAACAGAGAGAATACAAATTCTATTTAATTATACATTATGTTCCTTTAAGTGATTATTACAGCAGGGAAATAAAAGAAGAGTTGCTAATAAGAAAGAAAGAAAGAAAGAAAGAAAGAAAGAAAAAAAGAATACAAAACACTTAAAATAACAAAGAACAAACAGACAAAATGATGCTGTTTTATTTAAAGACTCACTCATAAATTCTCTTATTGAATGCCAGGAGCAGCCACAGTTAGACATAATTATGCATACAGTCTTATTTGTTTGATACAAAGCTGTTCCCATAACTCTCCTACATGCTGATTATACGTTTTCATTTTATGGATCAGCCATTCCATTCCAATCCAGTTTATCCAGTTTGAGAGTGAGCACAGGTAGAGACGAGGTCAGAGGCAGCTGATGTTTTACCCGTCACTGAGTCTGCACCCTTCATAATAAGATGAAAGAGCACCCTCCCTCCTTCCTGACCAGTGTTTGTCTAGGCAGATCAACACAGCTGCCCTGTTGTCCCTGGCAACCCTTTCTCATACAAACCATACAAAGGCATACATTCACATATATACACACAGACCTTTGGAGCATTTCAAACCTCCCTCTATGTGAGGAAAAGGCACAAAAGGAAGCAATCAGAGGTTTGGATTAACTTAGTGGTGGGAGGATAGAATTTGAGTGTAATCACTGTTTGAGTTCAAGGACACATTCAGATGAAAACAAAAACACACACAACCACAATCAAAACCTCTGCAACACGTGAAACAAACTTTGTGATGTTATTGATCGATTGACCATACAAGCTGTGTTTTCAGTCTACCTTCCTAATCCTTGAATCTGTCATAATCCTTGACCGTTCATGGTACGTGTCCTCGCAACCTCCCTGTTTAAATAAAGATGATCTGCTCTGCAAACCAATCATTTCAATCGCAACCAAATTTAGAGGACAATTACAGCATATTTATTAAACGTCTTATCTGTATAATACAGCTCATGAGCACATAGTCAGCTCCAAACCATACGCAGTGTTTGTTTATCAACAGGCACATTTACCGTATCTTTAGCGCCTCCTCCATAATCCTCTTTGAATGTCGTCTTTCTCCACACTGCTTCTACATTTAGCTTGTATGTACGACGGTCTCACGCTGAAGCTCGTTTCATGTTTTTAATGATTCAGCCAGTGCTGCAAAGTTAGGAGTGACACTGATGGAGGACTGTGGGTGGCTTACTTTGCTTTACCACCCTGTGATTATCTTCTTCCTCGTGTTTGCAGGCTATTGATGTGTGCAGTCATGTTTTAATCGAGTTTGCAGATTTTTCTTTTGTCACTCTGGTTTTGATGCTGTGTGTCCTCTTGTGTGTTTGTGTGGCTTGTATGTGTGTGTATGTTTGAACAATAATTAAGGCTTGCGTTGTTAAGTGTCAGTGTGTGGGTGTCAATTATACCCCATTCATTAAGAGCTGTCTGCTTTCTCATTAATGGGAAAGAAAATGATGTCCCCTCTACTTGTCTAATTAATAAACAAGAGCAGTTGTTGTTTGAGATCACACAGGTGACATTTCGACATCACGACTGTTCTGTAGGTTCAGCGTCAGAATTAATGACTCTTGTTGTTCAGTGGAAATGTTTTGTTGCTTGTCATTGTGATGTTTTTTTCGAGGGCTGTCAGCATTAACTAGTTACCTGCAATCAAGGTCTAAAATTGATGCATTGATTTGACATTGAAATGTTCAACACTAATGCGTCTTAAATGGATCATTTCACTTTTATAGGCTCCTAGACAGCTCAGTTGATGAGTCTGAGGTAATAGCCCCCTTATTAAATACAAACTTTTTTTCCTGTTCCTCTCAGCTGTGTGCAGTTAGTTTTTGGTAACAAGTTCCTTTTTCCCGGTAAAGCTAATGTCCTATCCGTCAAGCTTTCAGAAAGGTTACTTTAAATTAAAGCAGGGTTGAATTGAGACAAGTACAGTAAAATACTTTCACTGTAAGAAAGTGCAAGATTCAAAATAAAAGCCCAGTTATTTTTCTTTTGAATGTGAAAAAAATGGATTTGCAAAACTCAATTAAATATGTGATTATTAAGATTAACTGTAACTCCTTAAATTGAGCAATTAATCGATTCGTTGTTATCATTTGACAGGCCTAGTTTATTTTTTCTTCTCTCATAAAGCTCATGGCCTCTGATACAGTTTTATGGCCCCTCACACCAGAGCCCTCTGTGATTAGGATGTACCTGTACTGTTTCAAACCATGAATAAAAGGTGCTCACATGACATATTGGAAATATAGTCTGTTATTAATCTTCAGTCAATTTAACACAATCTTCTGAATACTGTGTGTCCATTGTTTCATGCTCTACTATCTGTACGATGTTTCAGTCAAAATAAATGACTAACTGCATCAGCTACTTTATGTCTCTATTACAGATTCCAATATTCTTTTTCTATCAGCAGTGATAAAATAGCCAATGATAGTCAAATCAACCAAATGTAATTCAATCTCACTACGAGGCGTATAACATTCACTCAAACCGTTTTCTTTCTTCACTTAAAAAATCTGATTTGTTCATGGATGAGATGTTTATTGGAGCCTTCTTTTAAGGCTTGGCTGTTAGATATACACTAACGCATAAAAAAAGATGTTTTTTTTTACAAGCACATCGTAACCCTACACTTACTCTTATCACACCTTTTTTTAAATCCCACTTGAACTCTTTCAACACAATAGCCCTCTGATTAACGGAGTGATATAATATCTCTATCCACCATCCCACTGTCTTATCACTGTCATTAAGCAAGCAGATAAGTTCCTCTCTATTATTTAATCGATGATGTATTGTTTCACACGGATCATCCACCCTGACCTTCTCCCCAGCTGGACACACAGATCTCTTAGAGGACCGTGGTCTCAAACTGTGATGCACAATCACAGTGGCTGTGAGCTGTATGGGTCGAAGTAGATTAGTGTGAAATGTAGCAACTTCTCAAAGAGCAAAATCTGTGATACCGATCATGCAATGAGAGCAGTGGGTCCCTTGATTGGTTAAAATGACCCGTTTATTATATTAGGGGACATTTTCTGAAGTAGGTGCATTGAAAACAATACATGTGATTGAGACAAAGCAGGTGATTACTCATACCTCTAGAGCTGGGCAATCTAACTCACTGTTTGTGTCTTAAAGCTACAATATCATTACTTTATTCAGCCTGAGTCTGAGCTTAGCCCACATCAAACAGCAGTAATTGATTTTTCTATCTGACTCCTTTGTCTTTCTTTATTGAGAACTTCTGCTGGGTTTTTCTTTTTATTTTATTTTCAGAAGTCACAGTTCTTAGCCACTCTCTCATTTACTAAGAAGCTCATCTTGTCTGTAGGACTTTTCCACACAACACCTTTTGAATCAACATAGATATTCATCATTGTTCCCTATTCATATCCCTGAAGTAAATATGATATACTTTCTTATAATGACCTCAAATCACACACAAACTGGTATTTCTGCTCATGCTACAATAACTTTCCTTTCCTCATGCTGGTCAGGAATACTTACTTTCCCCTGTGTGTACTTCTGACCTATCAGAAGGAATTTCTAACAACCACCTGCAAAGCATGTTGGCAGACTTGCTCATCATGTGTCGCCTCCCAGCCCTACAGTTGTTGTCAGCTGCACTTTCGTTTGTGACTAAAGTGAGCTGGAGATGAAAATACTGTTTTAACACAGTATGTTTTACAGCCAGTTTGGATAATAATTTTAGCCAGACTACGAAAAAAGCATCTACTCTTGAATTTGGAAATGTCTACACTGTTTATGCATATGTGCTGGTAATGAAATACACCGTTGTTGTTTTTTTTATCATTGCATCCAAACTATGATATGTCAAACCTTTTTTTCAAGTACAAATCACAAGTGAGGACCGCCTAGCATTTCCAGCACAGTATTTATTTGCAGCTACATTTCTTTTCTTTTCCTGTTACACTAGATATTCACAGCCCTGACCCCTCTATCAGCAGTTTTTATCAAGAACTACTTTCTAACAAAAAATAGTCCCCTTAGAAACAGATTAGAGCATGGCATCAACAATATATGTTTTCTAACTTCTATGACCACCTATTCCAAATACTGTGTTTGATGCTACTCACTCTCCCGCTTTCTCTCTGGCACCGTATCTATCGACCTCTACTGTGCATGGAAATGCACTGACGTACCTGGAGGAAAAAAAGTCTGGAGAGGCTTTCAGCGCCAAATGTTTTGTTGTAATAGTTGAACTACAACAAAGAAATAACTACTACATGATACTTTTCGACAAAGTCTTCATAATGAGTCCACCCAACATGCATTTAAACATCCCTCCTTTCATTTTAGAACATAGAGTATAATACATGAATAACCTGTAATCATTGAATATGTGCATATTTACCGAAAAGCTATGCTTATGGTTCAGCATTAATTAGCCTGAATACTTCATTAAATCTATTATATTATTATAATATTTATTTTAAATGGATGCTTCAACTCTGGTTTCTGAATAATATCTGCCCATCTGATGTTGCTTATTAAATGCAAATAATAAACCGTTGAAAGTGGCTGCCTTTCTGCGAAGAAAATTTGCCACTATTATTGGCCATATAAAGAGAACAGATGATATTGTCCGTATGCTGCAGGGACAGCTTAAGTCAAAAATCTCACCAGTGACGCCAGTAAGAGCAAATGTTTTGTTTTTTTGTTTTTTGTCTATGTAGGTGTGGTTTAGTGTTTCTTTGTAATGACTGAGACTTTCAACTCTATTCATTGTACATTGACTAAAGCTGAGATAGCTTGAAAAGAGTTAAGATGAATAGATGGCTCTCTAATCTGGATGTAACCAAAGAATACTTAGGAATCTGTTCAGACTGGGCAAAGTGTTTAATATTCAGGTCCAGCAGTGAAGCCTCCGTAAACCAGTTAAGAATGTTAAAATCAGGCCAATAACTGGTTTGTGTTTTTACCAGTGTTGATCGATTTAGACAGTAGTTTTTAATAATCACAGCACCTAAATATACAGCTAAACTTGCTCAGAGACTTGATAACTTTTCTTTGATAAACATACTGTGTATATATATATATATATATATATATATATATATTTATTTATTTATTTATTTTTAATCTCAACCAAGGATTCATTTCTATGCACTGTTTCACAAAGAAAAACCTTTTCTATGCCCATGGCCTCAAAAAAGCCTTACATTTCACTGCACATCTGTATGAGCACGTGACAAATAAAAATCTTGAATCTTGAATACGTTACAGCACTCAGAACTCTAACGCTAAGATCCTAGTTGTGCTCCATAAAACCTCTATCTATCTATTGGCAAAAGACCAAAAGTAAATCATCAAATCTTTTCCGATTGGTTGATTTTTACAAAGTTGTTTTTCTCCCTTTAATAAGATTGTTTAAAGTAAGATTTCTATTTTATACACACAAAAACTAAGTAGAAATTGAAGCACCTCAAGACTGTAGAAGCTCCAGTAAATACACAAAGGTCTTCATTTATCGGTGTTTCTCTTTAGGCTGCAGGACCTGAGGGAACTGGGGGATCTTTCTCCTCACTGGGACAACTTAAGAAAAGAGGTGATGACACGATATGGAGGGATTGTCAGCTCCTACCAGGAGACTTTGGCTGAACTGGACAAGATTACAGGTATGACCACCCCCTGCAAAGTAGTAATCCACACTTACAGTGCATAAATCTGCACTGTTTTTTACTCAAAGATCAAGAATATATAGGTCATTTCATGCCTTTCATGTGAAAGGCAGTCATAGGTGTTTGATTCAAATGTTATAATAATGTCTGTGACATTCTCATTGGCCTTGTGACAGAGATACAGCACTGTTTTTTTTGGGGGGGGGGGGGGTTCAATATATTTCTTATTGATTGAATACTCATCAGACCAAGTGCTAACAGGTAAGATCTGCTCAGTGGATTCTGGAAGAAAAAGTCATCATCTTGGTGATGACGGACACTTACTGATAGGTGCTGCGTCAGAAGTAAAGTTTAGCCAGCTCTCAGTTAAACAACATGGAAAGCAAATGGTAAATGGACAGTAAAGCGCTTTTCTTGTCTTTTGACTAGAAACTTTTACACTGCAGGTCACGCCTACTTATTTATTTATTATTATTATTATTTATTTATTTAAATCCCTGGACAAACACATTGAAGTGTTTCTCCATTTGCAATTGTAATTATTCACACACTGATGGTAGAGGCTGCTATGTAAAGTGTTTATCAGTATTAACCAACCCCAATAACGTCCACAAGCCACCAACGTAGCTGCAGGTAAACCTGGGGTGACGTCTCTTGACCAAGGACACATCCACATGTAGCTGCAGGAGCTGAGGATCAAACTCTCGACCTGGTGGTTGAGAGAGGGATGATTTTGGATGAATTGTGTCAATGGCTAGCTTTGTGAGATACAGTTTCATTTTTCTTTCTGCTGTCAAAGAGTTTCCATAGCAACCTAGGTTTCATCAGGGGTGACTTGTTTGCAGTAAAAACGGATACACATCTCTGCAGTGTGCAAAGGAAAACATAGGTTTTGCATCCCATTTACATATATTGTACTTCTACATCATTTGCAATTATGTAATATTTTTGTACACTTTCTGCTGTTTTACATATAAAATGAATCTGCTCAGTTAGCTCTGTGAACACTGATTGGAATTACTGTATGCAGTTTTTTATTTGCTGCTGACAACGAACAAGGTAAAATTCCATATTTGACTATGCTGCAGAATGCCGCTGATTATATTTGTTGTTGTTTTTTTACTAAAGAAATATCTAGTTGAATTATTAGTTGTCTTCAAATTCATTTGCCAAATAGTGTACATTTGTTTGTTTTGACAGTACATAACTGACTGTAAGTAGCACAGACCTTAAAAGACATACACTCCTGTTATTCATCAAAACAACAGATGTTAGATGTATTGTAATGAAATGCCTCTGTCCTTAACAAAACTCATTGAATAGTAACTAATAAGAATCTTAACTGAAGCAACAACAGGCATTAAACGATTGAAGACCCTTCAATCACTCCGAGTTTCTTTTCCCATCAATCTTTGCATGCATATTTTAGCATGCTAAAGAAACATCATGAAGAAAGACCAAGTACTCTCATTCACACATAGTGATATGAGTTTCGGACATTTTCTGCTGTTAAGAGATGATGCTGTTTAGCCTCTGCACTGTGAGGGCGAGGAGGCTGGATAATGGGACGTTGGTCAATATGGTTCCTGACAAGTCCCTTGTGTGGACCCGATGCTGCACTATCTGGAGGTTTTGAATTATCAAACTCAAATTAACTTAGCAGCATTACAGACACCGCTAAACAAGTTGGGTGGGCAAACTGCTGCAGATTAATTATTCAAAATTGAGGGTTTTTTTAAACGGTGCGGATTATTATAATGAGACAGTGTGGAGGTGGTTTGATAGTGAAGACCAGTGGGTGAGCAAAGACAAGAAGATAAGGAGTGAGATGATAATTATGCAAACCAAACAAGTGGTGACGCATAGTATATCCATTTAGTGATGTGAGTCAAAACAATGAGTGAATATAAAAAGAGGATATTTGTGTAATCTTAACCTGTATGTTCATACAATGCTTTAAAAACATAAAAAAAGCCCTCAATATTCAATGTCTGTCAAAATAGCAGATGGCTGTTCACCATTAATCTGGTTTTCTCAAAGTTTGTGCCAGTTATGATTCATTCGAGGATTATACTGAATCCCTGTGATAAAACATCCTTGAGAGTAGACCCTTATTATTGAATGTCACGAGACAGCTTTTGTTATGATTTTAGCCTATATATAAAAATGATTGATGAAATATGCTTCCTCATATTTGACCTAAAGTACTCCATGTATCAAAGCTTTTAAACAAAGGCTTATATGATATAAAAAGATAATCACGATGTCTATTAATTAAAAATAACAACAACAGAAAGAAGGAAATACACCAAGTATCCCACAGTGTAGCATAATCACTGTCTTCATTTTTAATGATGTTTTTACAATGCTCGGGTTTGTGCTGGGTTCACAAGGCTCTGAGGATTTCTGTCCTTAAACAGGATTACTCATACATTGAAATTAATTAGGGGCTGACTCTAATGCGCAAATAATTTAAGGTCAATTTGAGTCAAAGTGATTTTGTGTGCACAGAACAAAATCAGTGGTTGGTTGACATTTTTAATGTGCCAGTTGTAGGTTTTTGTCATACAGTGTTTTGTATTGCAGAAACACTTGGAGTAGATGCAGATCACAGAATGAGAAAAAGAGTAAGTGAAGCAGTCTTCTGGGAAATGTAGGCCCTGTGTTCAGGTTCAGCACCCTCATTTTATTAATTTTTAATGGCGTGCCGAACTCAGCGCACACTTTAGATTCTCTAATAACTGTATTTCATTCATAAATGAATCATTGCTGTTTTCATTGTTTATTAAAGGTACAGACATAATCCCGTCAGCGTGCTGTTTGTTGGACCTTCAACACTGCCGGCACTTCTGTGCACATTGCTGTCACTCTTAAACTGCTCTTATGGGATAACTGCAGCTTAAGGACCAGAGCAGCGTCTTGTAGATTAGAGCTTCATATCTTACTCTGGCTCTTTTATATCTGTATTAGAAACGGAGTCTCTAGAGTTTGTTTTCTGCAGGTAAGATGCGCAGCTATGGAGTACATACACATATTCTATTTGTCGGGTTTCTGCATCTCACATTAAAAAGCACCACTAAAGAAGCACTTTGAATATGAAGGCCAAAATGTAAAAGACACAGATTGGTTTAATTAAGAAAGCAGCTTCAGACATGATTCACTGTTCCAACAAACTTTGCACAGCATGAGTCCAATCCTACTCTAAGTCTACATCATATATAACTGTGGATTTAATAGCAACCCTGCTGTGCTCTCAGAGCCACAGTGCAGTGAAGCTGAAACGCATAACATACTTATAAACAGAGCTACAATCATCTGATAGGTCTCACTTTCAAAGCACTGTTTTTCCCATGGTGTTTTTTTTTTATAGTATGTGGTCTTTCTTCTTCTTTTATTCTTCACAGCTTTGGCTTGGCCACATAGGTATATTTGTAAAATCATGTATTAATGGCTCATCTTCGAAAGTATCAAAGAAGTTCTAAAAAGTGGTGAAGAGCAAAGGATTGACAGGAAAGATTAAGAGAAGACATGTTGGGCAGATGTTGGGCAGTACTGCTGGCATTCGCTTCCTTTGTCACATAGCCAGCCCACCTGGACAAACAGATGGAGGTCTAGTATGACTAATTCATCTTACCCACAATGGTCACTGGCTCGATTAGCCTGCTCCCCAGGGCTCTACAGTTGATAGTGAGAGTCCATGGAGCAGACATGACAGGGTGGTTATTGACTTGACTGTTAGCCTTTAGAAACATAAGGATGAGCGTGGGTAAAGAAAGGTGCGAAAACATGAAAATAAACAGCTTTTATAAGCCACACTTGGCACATGGCAGTATACAGACACATATCTCTGAGCTAACTTAACAGCTTTAAATCATATTTTAATTCATCAATACATTAATTGCCCTGAGAAGTTAAAGCTAATTGATTTGATGATCTAATTTTTAATCATTTGATTTATCCATGCAACTGGTGTTTTAGTTTTATTGAGGAGGAAAACCCTGCTCCTCCTATACTCTAAATGGCTCAATTGGGCAAGATACTCAAAACCCAAGTTATAAAAGCTGGCAAGTGATCTGCACTGCACTACATGAGTGTGTTAATGTGTGTGTGAAAGAATGAATGTGACATGTGGTGTAAGAAAGAGTTCCTTGAGTGGTCAGAATACTAGAAAGACACTGTAAGTGCGGCCCATTTTCAGTTAAGGGATAACTTTGAATGACTAACTGATTACACGAGCATCGCAACTGAAACCATCAAAATGTGTGTTTGTCATTTGTTTTGGTTCAGGGCCAGATACCGGCAAAGCTAATTGCATTCCAGTTCTGTCTCAGTTCCACTTTGTTCCGAGGCACTTTGAAAATGCTAAAATATTCAACAAGATGCTCAAGATGGTAGCCATTTTAAAACATCAGCATGTTCACATTCAATAAGGAACACATTTGTTTTAGATTGAAGTAAAGTGGTTACACTACAGAAAATGCTGTTATGCTCTCTGCTTTGACCAAGCAGCATGCTACTGCAACATAGTAAGTGCAATGCAAAACTCATAACCCACTAGTAAAGAGGGGCAGGTTAAGGGCTTCAGACTACACAGGTAGAGGCTGAGGTAGTGATGAAAAAAACTTGCCAGCAGCAGCTGTAAATGTGCAGCAGTTGTGCAGGAGGGATGGGTGAAAAGGAGGACGTGTTTGAAGGGAAAATTGCCGTCTAACTGACGACAACGTACAATTAACTGTGTCCTACATGAACTAGTGAACCTCTATCACTCACTGTCAGGCTTATTGTGCAACTACTGTGGCGGTAGACGAGTTGTGTTGAGCAAAAGATAACATGCCTTCCCCTATGGAGCCTTTCACACTTTGCATGTCATGGTCTTAAGAAAAAAAATTGTTGACATCAAATGTGGTAATAATGCAAATGCATCGCAAGTACTGTATGAATATTTTAATATCGTAATGTTCTGAGTACACTCTGTAAATGTGTACTACTCTGTGTTTTCATTGACTTTCGGTGAAGGGTAAAGGGTCCAGAACCTTGACTGCACATCTCTTCATGCAGAGCTGATGTCTTATTTTCCTCATGTTTACTGGATGGATGACATATTCAGCGTTTTGATATGGCATCTGTTTACATTTGCACTGTGATGAGTAGCAACAAATCAGTTCCCACCTTAGGAAGGAAACATGATTGATTCCAGTGCTTGAAAATAATAAGCTGCACCACGTCAGCTGCAGCTGAGTCCAAAGTGTTTTCCATTTCTGAGATAACACGTTTCAGCTTGAGTGGGTTAGCAGTTTTAGCGTCAGGTACAGCAATGGAGGTGAACTTGATTTGTTTTCATATTAGGTAGACCTGCAAAATAGGGTCAAAATTATCTGGCAGGTCAGATATGTGTGCTCATTCCTCTCACACATTATCTCTGAGGCTTTGAGTGTTGCATAGTGGTAGGATTTCTTAAAGGTATATAGAAGGCCTGTTGGAACACACACATCTCACACAATTACACAAATCACAGTACTGGGCTCATGATACAATTTTATTGGATGTTCTTATTTGTCATGCTGTTGATGTCGTTTTGAAATGTTCTTTTTTGTTGGTATTATTTAGCGATTTGTGTGGTTTATTAATGTCTTACAATGTTTACACGCTGTTTTTGTCTTGTCTGTTTTTGCTCACCTCGCTTCTACAACCCTGCTTTGAACAAGATGATGCATCACAAAATCTTCACTGTCCTCCTCCAACAACAATTGTTTCCTTCCCTGATATTTGTTAATGTAACTGTCCATGTGAAAGCTGTATTTTTCCTTCAAGGGGAGAACAACAACACTTCCTCTGGTTTGAAGCAGTGTTACAATACTTTGCACACATCAGCGAAAGAATATTGTCAGAAGAGAAAAAGGAGAAAAACTGCGTGGATATCACCATAATCAAATGACAATAGGCTCTTGCCAACACAGATTCTAACATAATCAACACCCAATACAAGAAAAAGGGCAGTTTGTAGGTGAGTGTGAAGTGGCTTGAATGAGGTTCAGCGCCTCCAAGTTCTGTCGACAAAAACAGTGGATTGCTTTCTCCGTGGGGAGTGTGAAGGACTTTAAGTATCTCTGGGTTCTGTTCATGTGTGAGGATAGGATGGATCATGAGATCGCTATTGCAGGTGTTGCGCCAGGCTGTGGTGAAGAGGGAGCTGAGCCTAAAGGCAAAGCTCCCGATTTACCATTCGATCTTTGTTCCAACTGTGACATATGGTCGTGACTGAAAGACTAATATTGTGGAGACAAGTGGACAAAAAGGGTTTCAAAAGGGTGACTGGGCTCAGCTATAGATATAGGGTGAGGAGCTCAGACATCCGGGTGGAGCTCAGAGTAGAGCCACCGCTCCTTCACATCCAAAAGGAGTCAGTTGAGGTGGTTTGGCCATCTGATTTGGATGCCTGTCTTTGGAGGTTTTCAGGGGACGCCCAACCAGGACAGACCTTGAGTTTACCGGAGGCACTATAAAACTCATTTGGTCATGGAATTCCCCACCTTTGAATCCCCCAGGAGGAGCTGGAAAACGTTGCTAGAAGAGGGAAGTCTGGGTTAACTTACTGTGCTTGCCATCGTTGAGCGACCACGGATAAGCGCAAGAAGATGGATGGATGGAAAAAAAATCCAAAACAAAGAAAAGAAAATGCTGATAATCACTTTGATGTTATGAAAAGAGTGAAAACTAAATTGTCTCTGTAGTACAATTATTCCTGAAAGCCAAGCAACATGTTTAAGAGCTTTTATCAGCCCTATTTACATATTTGAGCCGCCAACAAGAAGTGTCAGATTTTTAGCTTAACCATAAGACACAAACAAAGAATCATTAGGTTGAAAGTTTTAATTGGGCATGTTGTGCAAAGTAGCTGCTGCAAAGGGCAGAAAATCCTGTTCTTAAAGGATTACAGTACACATTAGAAGATGTCACAGCAGTTAACTGAACGAATCGAGTTGATCTCGCTTTATAGTGTTTGTTGTGTTTGTTCAATCTGTGTGAAACTTAGTAATGAAAGCATCGATTCATTAGAAAAGTTTGAAAATACAATTTAAGTTTCAATACACTTGAATCCAATTTTTTACCTCAAAAAAAGTGTCAGTGAAATTGTTGAAATTGCCACAACTTTAAAATGCGTGACTGAACCTTCACTGCAGCTACTTCAACAAACTTTCCATGTAAATTTGGTGCTCTTGATTTCTTTTTGTAATTTGATGGAGCTCATAAAATAAATTCACATCCACACAATTGCTCAAGGTTTTTATTTTCAACTGTGAATCAAGAAGCAGTCAGAGAAGAGAGAAAGAAAAGAGAGCCATATAAAGGAGTTATGATGGAAACACTATGGTATACATGCAGCAGCAACAACATGCTTTTATATTGTTGAACCTTGAGCAAACTATACTGTTTTTATTACAACAATGTATGTTCTTGTTTCTGTTTTCCAGGTCGTTCATTCAAGCCAAGTTGCTGCAAAGCCCAGAAATCTCTTGAGTTCATCCCTATAAATCTACACACTCAACGGATGAGGGTGACATGTCCAAGAAAAACAGGTATTACAATACAACCTTTAGACTTCATGCCTTTATGTAACAAACCTTTTATTTTACATTTTACCTAATTTGCACAAACAGTTTTTTTTATCCTTACACTAGGGGATAAATGTAGTGAAAAAAATAACTGACTGTATCCAGCTGTTGTAATTAATGTTATTAAACCAACATTTATTGTTTTAGCTCCTTTTTGCCTTTATCAATTTCTGAAGAAAAAAACATTTACACTCCAGACACCCCACTATATCACCAGCTAGTCAGTAACTGTGTTTGTCTGCTGTTTGGTTCCAAGCAGGTAGTGAAAATAGCGGGGGTTAGACATTTTAAGCTGCAAAGGCAGCCTGACGCTGAAAAATAAAAGCTGGAGAGTTAAGTGTGACCAAAATGTTGTAAATTGCTAAGCTGCTATGCAATTTATTTAAACTCACAAGAAAAAACTTTTTCAAAAAGGAGAATTCAAATTCAGGTGGTAATTGTTACCCCGTTGATGTTTGCTGTGTCTTTTATGAAGAATGTCAAATAATGCCGGAGAAAAAGCAGGTGTTTTGGAAAGTTGGCTTTATACGACACCAATTCCTCCGAGCTGCATTCGTTGTCAGATGTTGAAGTGTTTCTAGGCCTGACTTCTCCATCTGCCAGAGAGACTTCTAGGTCATCAGCCAGCTGAAGGTGAAAATTAACTTGGCCTTTGACAGACAGACAAACACTAATTATGCCCTTTGTGTAATCCTGGAGAGAAAGTCCAGGAGGTATTCTCCACCGCTGCTCTCTGGTTGGCACAGCCTGTTACTGCCCTGGAACTGTCTTAGAGAGGCAACTCACTGCTGCCTTGATGTCTGTGAGTGGGCTCCATTTCAACTATACTCTATATACCAAATGATTGATGGGAAATGGAAGACGGACAAACCTTCATGTAAATTGTGTTTTTTGTAGTGAAGGCTCTGACCTGACAGGTAAAATAGGTAAAAGCAAGTCATCGTACAGCCCTGTGACTGCCCAGCAAGTTCCAGGTAGTAAATAGTATAGCATCAAGATAATATGAGGCTTAGAGGAGTTTGTGACTGACAGTCTGATAATTACCTTCTGTGGACACACATTGACTCAATTCGAAGCCGTGGTTCTTAAGCTGATGTGTCTGTGCACACTCCATTATGTTTACTATAGTTAAAGGGGAACCTGGAGTTATATTCTCCTGCAGGATACACACAGCTCCCATAGCCTCCCAAGTTGTTTCTAAGAAATGTGGACATGATAAAAAATCATATCGTATAAATAACTGAGTCAGAAAACCTAAAATTCATCCAAACATTGTGGAAAGGTTTGCCTGAAGCCTGGTTGTTGGAAATCCTTAGACATGTTTTATGTCTCCATCTTAATTATTGTAACTTGGTGATTGTCATATTTTGACAAATGAACATACCAATTTTATTCATTTTTTATTTTTTGATTTAACCTTTATATAACCAAGTAAATATCCCATTGAGCCAAGAGGGCAGCAGCACGTCATATTAACATGACATCAATATTACATGATTAACAAGTTATTTTAACAAGTTAAAATAATAACAAACATTAAACGTTATAAGAAAAATACAATTATACTGTGCAAATGTGTTAACAGATAAAGTGGGAGTCGTGATGACAGATTACAATTCATAAACACAGGCACTGTGTCTTTTTAGATCGAGCCAAAGGCTTCAAGCGAAATAAGATCTGCAGCTTTAAAGTCATTTTGAAGAAAGATCCATACAGAGGGAGCAGCAAAGCTAACCGCTCTTTTACCGAGCTCAGTGCAGACACGAGGAACGGACAGTTTGAAAAACATCACAGGAATGCAAGGCATAGTGGCTTCTGGTTCTTTGAACATGAATAAGAAGGAACCAAACCAAGAAGAGCTTTATAAATAAGACTTAGCCAGTATAAGTATATACCTGCACAACTTCAAAGACAGCCAATCAGGTTTACAGTGATGAGTAAGGCATCTGCAGCCAGTCCCAAATTCAACACACAGTGAATCACTGTCAATCAAAAAGAATTCCAAAATCTTTGTATTCTAACAATATGATGACGGGAAATTTTTATATAATGACAAACAAGGGACGTTGCGTTGTCTTTTGAATGATAGCTGCATATCCCTGTATATCACAGTCTGCAAGACAAAGCTAAACTTATACCAAAATATACTGCATGTGTGTTCTGTACATTCATAATTAAAGGAAAGAAACAATTGGTTTTGTATTTAAAGGCAGATATTGCAAATACACACCGTCGATGTGTTGGCTTAACTTTATTTGGATAAGCTTTTTTTATATATATTTCTGCCATTTGAAGGTGAGAAAGACCTCTCGAGGAGGTTTTAGAGTCATATCCTAAAGACATGTTTTTTGTAAATCTATTTTGCTTTTATAAACTAGGAATATGTCCAGGAGGCATACAGAGTCAAAGCACAACAAGCAAGCGAGCTCAAGGTTATTTGCAAGTGCAAAACAAAATTGATCAGCAGGAGCCACTAAAAGAACTCATTGAACTTGATTAAACTGTAAGTGTATAGATTAAAGGCAGATATTGTGTTACCATGGGATTGTGTCTTCCTGAGTGGTGTTTCAATGGATATGAAATGTTTCTGTAAGAGTATGTTACTTAACAGAAAACCTTTTCTAAAACACACACTCAAACTACATCGGAACTCGTTTTTTTCTGAATGAAAATCTCCCTGATAAGTTTATCAGAAAAGATTATAAAGGACTTCATTCTTAATTGTTGGTTTATCTAATCAACTTGCAGCTTTTTTGAAGAATGTTTAGAAGTTGATTATAAGCAAAAATGAATGCACTTTTAGCTCGACTGAAGAGTTCAGCACAAGTAGTCATCTAACATGAATTGTTTTGCAAAGCCCTCAATACAGAACACGTTCAGTTATAACTGACTGCAACCTTGTTTGATAGTGATTTACAATAATTGACCACATTTAGTGTGATTTAACGAGATAAACACAGAATAAATTATTGCAAAGACAATACTCAGGAATCTGCGCCATAATAGAGATAAGACTCAGTTTCACTCTCCAGTCAATTGCTCTATTGTTCCATTTGATTTCCGGAGTGATGCATTTAAACATTCATTTTCATTCTGTATTTTTATCCTCCAGATTTCAAGCTCCAAACAGTATCCATTTGTTTTGCTGGGAGATTTCTTTTTTCTTTCTTCTAAATGACAACTGTAAATTACTTCCGTCCTGATAGCTTTGCAGCTTGGCAAAGCTATACCTGTAAGCATTGTTCTGCACTCTTTTGGGCTGAGTAAAAGGGTGTTTTGTCATTGTTAAATGGGAATGTGGAACAGGTTAAGTATGCATTAGAACCGCTCATCCGGACTGCCACATTCAATTACCCCTTTCAGAAAACAATCGTGCTTAAACGACTCGCTCTGTTGTTGATTTATTGAGAAAAGGATGGAGTGAGAGGCAAAGCAGACAAATCAAGCACAAATTGGTCATCTTGCTTTCTGCAACCCGCCATTGAATTTCAGTGGACTTCTGCTGTTGGAGAACCAATTAAGGGAAGTTGGACATGTGAAAACTCCAAGGGCCCAACGTGTGGCAGACAGGGAGCCTCATGGTCAGACACAGAGATAATTAATGGAAGAAGCAGTGGGTAGCAGTGAAGCCCCCACATCAAACCACTATCAGTCTGCTGCGGTGTTGTTAGGGGACGTGGATTCTGTCGGCCACTGTGTCTTCTTTATCTCTGTGGCAACACTTTGAGCTGTGTTGTGTCATTAATTTCTATTTTTAACGATTTTTCAAGCCATTTTTTCCTTCGAATGGATCCATGCACTTTTCTGTCCCGGGGGTGATCATTAACTGACCTGACACTCAACACCAAAATATTCACCTCCCATAAACCCCCATCTAACCCCTTCTCCCGGTTTCTCTTATTTAATTGTGGGCCTGATCCATTACTCATTCAAAACAAGGCCTGTCGTAAGCACCCCTGTGCCTGCCTAGCCGTCTGTGAAGTGTTTATTTACTTTTGACGACGGTGTGCAAATTGGAATAAAGCACTGTGACATTGCTCGTCCTTCTGGTTTAACATGGGACCAACACTACATTAGGGCCACAGGATGACTATTAATGGAGGGATATGGGCACAACATAAATCAACTTGAAATATGTTCTCCTTAAAACTAATACACTGGAAAAGTGCAGAATGACATTATTATTCAAAATGTCACGTTTTCTTGTTTTTAATCTAATTGATTCCACGTAAAGCATTTTGGGCTGCATTCTTCTATTAAAGGTGCTCTATAAATATAGTTTCGTTTTTTTTACGTAAAAAACAAATAATATTCTTTTTATATCAATCTCCTTTTTATCCAGTGTCAATAAGTCGGAGTGTTTGTGTTCTACTTCTCCTTTTTTCAATCTAAACAAAAGTTCTCTCTTTACAGATGCATTATACGACATCGTCACTGTCGGTGCCCCTGCAGCCCACTTCCAGGGCTTTAAGTGTGGAGGTTTGCAGCGCCTCCTCAGCAGATACGAGGCCGACAAAAAAAGGTAAATGAAATAAGACCTTGCAGGCTAATACACCATGGGTTATACAAGCAGAGGGGGGTTTAATACAGGACACATGCTGAGGTAGAAACAGGCTAGTATTGACAAAAGAATTCCACTTAGGCATAATTGATAGTGACAGATATATTTGCCCCTGCCCTCTGGACTGGATTTCCACAGCTTCATACAGTTACTTACAGCCAAACAATGCTGTGAATTTAGACTGGAACTCCACTGCCTCTGACAGCTCAGTCTGACTGCAGGCAACAGGCTTGATGGAAAAGGCTGTTTGAGTCAGAACTTTCTCTGCTCTGCTTCTTTTTCCTGGCAATGATGTTTTTTCACCCCTAAAGTTGGATGTTAACTTGTCAATGAAGAGCCAGCCACACATTTTTTTTTCTTTTTTTTTTGCCAGCTGCCACCCGGAGCTTAAACTTAAAATGTTCTCAAGTTCAAAACTAACTGGTTAGCTTGTTTTTTTATTTATTTATTTATTTTATTTTTTTGTTAAAATTGCAGAAGTTTTTATTGATAATGATATTTCTTCAACAATTGTGAGAGTAGATTTACAATGTGCTTCCAGAGATACTTTGTGAGATTTTTAAAGGGAGACCCTCAAACTTTGTCTAACATTTGATTGAGTTCATTCTGTGGCTGTGCAGCTTGATATTTGACTGCTTGATTGGAAAATATGGCTTGTGGCTTTCTGCTAGGGACAAAAACCATGAGCTGTACAAACCCTTAGGGATGAATGAGTGGTGATGATTTGATTTGATTTCATTATTTTATCATGCATAAATAATATATCTAGACCAAAGCAGCAATCTAGCCACTATTTGCATAAAAGAGTCCAGAAGCTAAACTATGCACATACGTAGATTATAGAAATGATCTTAAAGAAATAAATCACCCACTTTTTCCTAACCCTTTAGAAACAAAACTTACCAACTTGGCAGCATTAATTATAAATACTTAACCATTCTGTCTGTGTTCAATTAGCAAAACTCTTCATGATTTTACACAGATGTTTTATTCATCAAAGGTGTTCTTAACTGGTTGTAAAAAAGACAACACAATAGAAAATGTAATTCTTGACTTCTTGTTTAAATTATTGACACAACCTGGGATTCTCCTTTTATCAAATATGTCAGCTACAAGAGCAGACCAAAGTATACATTTGTATTGTACACACAAAGGTACAAAGATGAATGTATATGCACATACTGAGGTTTCTGAGAGGGCACATACATACACGACTTCTTCAAACCTGAGATCAGCAGTATCCTGCTACATTTTGCTGTCTCTGCCCTTTGCATGCAGGATGGGGGTATATGTCACTGGAGTTCAGTATGTGGTCACTTGATAGATGCCAGGAGAAATGAAGGGTGATTTTTCCCAAGGCTCCCCATAGAGTGCAAAGTCATTACAGACCATGCCAGATCCAATTAGTTACAGAGTTTGCAGCTCTAGAAAGAGAGGAAGAGGGGGGGAATGGAGAAGGGTGAGGTGTGGGGTTGAAATGGATAAGTTGATGGGAAAAAAGTCTGAGGCATGTGCTGATAATAAAAAAAAATGGAGAAAGGACTTCTTTATGCTCAAGTTCATAACGGAATTTGGTTAAGATGGTCAGTTTTATCTGCTAGCAGGACAATGATAAGGTTACTTTAGAGAATCCACTGAAGTGAAATCGTTTTCTTTCAATGAGAGATTAGACTTCACAGAGAATTCTCCAGAGAGATACATCTTTTTGTTTCATATTTGACTTAGCTAATGACTCACTGTAGCTTAAATTTTCCAATTTTCCGCCTGGCTAACTGACTGCAGCTTGCGCTGAGCCTTATCCATGTTTGACCTGATGTGCAGTCATTTGTCAGTCATCCACAGAAACAGGAATAAAGTCCATTTCTCTGTTATTTTTTCTCCGACTCGCAGTCTCTGTTTTAATGAAGGTTCATGGTAACTCTACATGAGGAGCATTCATTATGTCATGTTTTAATTTGTTTTTATTATGCAAGCACTAAATATCTGACCAAATATTTAGCCCAGAGGACCCTGAAGAGATGTGTGCCCAAGTCTAAATGAGAGTCGCTTAATTGCATTTAAAGTCAGCCTAGTTAAGTGGAGACAAATACATGTGCTCGTGCACACACACTGACTCATTATACTTCTCCCAATATGTCCTCTGGCCTTTCACAAGCAGCCTTTTGTCATCAAATTTGAACTGAATTTAATTAAAAGGGGAGCAATCGGCGAAATGTGAGTTTTGGCCATTCAACGTGATATTAATTCATCACAGATCAGATGGAAAAGGTTTGAGAAGGGCTAAAAAAAAAAAAAAAAAACGAAAACCTGAGCTCAGAGGTGTTACCAGGATAGCAATAAAAGAGTGATCTGTCTTTGTTCCCCAGACACTTGAAGAGAAGAAGGGAGGTTCTTTCCAAATCCATTTAAAACCTGCATTGGTCAAACTTGGCAATGACCAGAGTATGCAATGTAGTTTGTCTCTCAGGATGGGTCAGGCAAGAGTTTAATCAATATCTACACTTAGTATTCCTACAGAAACTCTGCAGATGCACACACAGGGCAAGAGCATTTATCTTTCATTAATGCATGCAGTCCCACTTAAATGGCTGTTTTAAAAGTCACTGGATTTTTATCTGTATTTAATTGAACCCTATAGACAGAGCTGTGGATGTGCTGAGGTGGTCTAATCATTCATTAACAGCTTCTTTTGAATTATTCAGCTAATCTGCATAACGGTGACACACTTTTTGGAGACCAATTCAATGGAACCTGGATTAATGCAAATTCTCTTCTAGCGAGGCTGATGTTGTGTATAGCTGTGTGTTTCAATGGCATATGAATTAGTGTGTGATATATGCAGCTTTGCAACTTGGGTCTGGGGGATCTGATCAGGGGAACAGGTCAAGCAGAGCAGCAAACTGACACCTTCCTGGGACACAAAGAGTTGAAACTACATCACACATACTTAATGGAGTCTCTCGGGAATGATGTTCAGATTAAATGTGACTAGCTGCATGTTTTCCAAACAAATGTTTTCCAAAAACCCTCTCTCCTCGGGACCCTGCGTGTGTTCAGAGACAGGACATTGGCATTGGCTGGGACTGCATGCTGATAGACAGCAGCTCTTCTGTTAGTTCTTCGCCTGCTCTGAAGTCAGCCTGCTCCACATTCTGAGAGAGATGGAGAGGGATGCTGGCAGCTGATCTGGTCACAGCTCAAGGTTTCTAGCTTGTGTCTGAATCAGTGAGGAAAACTTTGGCTGGTATTCTGAAAACTGACGTGAGATCAGTGTCTAGCAGAGGATTCAACAACAGATGGAGTTAGGTGGTGAAAAGAATCAGATCCTCCAGGCTGTTTCCCATATATATTTTTTCTATTGTAGCTGTGTGGCAGTGGCCTGGTGAAAGGGCTGTGATTAGAGTGTGCTGTCTAAATGACGAAGGAGGCTTTGCTAGTCACCTGGAGTGCTACAGGACTCTGTGCTGACGTAGCTGCATTCTACTCCTGCTGGCTGTCAGCAGCAGGCCACAAGCTCTTCATTAATTTCCCCTCCGCTATTAATTAGCCATGGCTGGAGATGCTGGCTTAATTAGGCCTGTGGGCCCAGCGGTTTTCTCCCTCTCATTACGGTTATAACCAATTTCCCATTGATCATTTTGGAAAACTAAGAAGAAAGTTCATCCGTGACATACTGCTTGTTTTAGGAGTCTCCTCCTAGTCCTACGCAAAAATGTTGATAAAAAGCGTAGTCAAGTACAGTGTGCATATTGTGCTGAGGTGTAGTGCCAGCACACCTTGAGTATTTTCATGGCTGGAGGCGCGTGGAGCACCCAGGGTGTGCATGGAAATGAGGTGGGATTAAGAGGAATCCATTATCATACATTATCAGTGAGTGTGTTGGGGTCTGACAGCAATTCCTTTTAAAAGCATTGCCTCCCACAATGACATGCTGACGTCATCTTATAGAGTTTAGAGGAGCGTTACCTGAGCTAATATCTAAAAGGAAGGGGGCCGCTACATGTTTCAATGTGTTCTGAGTTATATATACATCCAAGGCTGGATGAGTTGATTACTTTTTCTGAACATGTTAACTATCCTGCAGACGCCATAGTTTCCTTTAAATACGAAAAAATTCAAACTGGAAGTGGAAATTGTTGCAGTTGCTGAGCTTGCATGCAACAATTTCATCACTGCTGAGAAAGGAAAGCTGTTTCTATGCTGCCCATGCAAACCACATATTACCTTAACAAAACTGTTAGTAAGTCACAAGGGGAGAAAACGTTTTAATACAAAGCATGCTATTGCAGCTAAATACCTTTGTGGATTCTTAGTTTTGAACACTGCTACGACTTTCTCCTTTTCATGCACTGTGTCTATAATCATCTTGAAGGTATCAGCCCCTGGCTGCATAGAATATCAGTCAGTAACCTAATGTTAGTAATGCTACAGTTTTCTGTAGCTCTAAACTGTGTTCAAAAACTGGCGATATACTCCCTAAAGCTATGTTCCCTGTTTTTCTTTTTCAGTCAGAATCAGACAACAAACGTTTCAAATAAAGCCAGTGCTCCCAAAGAAAAAAAAACAACAACTTGTTTTGGTCAATTGAAAGAAACATTTTATTCACAGAAGGATTTCTATTTCTGTTAGTAAAGTTGATTCCCTGATGGGGGTAAACAGATGCTGTTATTAAAATGATTAACTCAAATTTAAACTCACTTTTTGAAATAAAAGAGCATTGTTAGCTGTGAACAATCAATCAATCAATATTTGTATTGGGTCAATTCATAACAACTGTTATCTCAACAAGCTTTACAAAAAGCAGTTAAACGACCTTACTAAATTCTACTATAGATGAATAAGAAACCAGCCATCCTTGCTCTTGTTTTTGAAGAGCTTTTTGGTGTAGAGTTGCTGATGAAAACTAAACATTGACCCCTAAACAGGTTTGTTTAAAGTACAATTCATAGTTGACTTAAAGAAGCCATGTGTCTATGAAATATTGAAATAATGGCTCCAAATACCTAATGTATTTTTACTGTGTAATGTTGCAGGCAAAAATGAGCCTCTTTTATCTATGGTATCACCACTTTGACTTCCTATATGTTATAAATAATGTAATAATCTCAAATATTTTTACACAAAATCATTAGCAGGCAATTTAGACATAATTGTGCAGTTGCATCCCAATGGTTAAGCCATTCAATTGGCCAGCACACTGATTTGTTAGTCACTAGTGTGTCCTTTAAGTGGAAAAATATGCAAATGAGTGAGGTTGAAAGGCTCTGTAGCGTGTATGTAAATGTACTGAAGAGTCTCTCAGGATTGTAAGTCATACACATAAATCATTCAAAGCATGAAAAGGTTTATAAATTTGCTGGACAAACAGGAAACACACATATTATGAATATCAAGGACATGATTTGATTGTGGACGATGAGACAGCCCCTGGTGTTCAAATTCTCTGTATCGCTTTTACTGATGTTATCTGAAACCAGCCAATGTACACTCTAAGAAGGAACAGTCAACTTATCTGTTATGTTTCTCTTTAAGGAACTTTGAACTTCCTTTATGATCTTTACAGAGGAAGTAATATGAGTGTGAAAACAATAAAACACTATTGATATCAGTCGATCAATCAAATAGTAATTGCATAAAAACAAATGTTTAAATGATTGATGAATTGATTCAAGCCTGAATCAACATGAAATAGATCCTTCATCAAACAAAAAGGTAAATAAGAAGTTCCTCAAGGCGCTGCTTTAATCAAATATGAAGGACTTAGAGGCCTTTTGTGAGTGTTGTGAGTCAGCTTGAGGCTAAGTCCTGCCAACTGTAGACTTTTTCTTTTGTATGTATTAATTGTCATGTCATGCACTCCAATGACAAAAACAAGTTCTACACTTCAGAAAAGTAGTGCCTCTTTATCGAAGGGTTATTTGGATCATTTTGTGCATTTTTGTGTCTACTCACTTTGAAATAGATATTTGCCTCTGAAAGCTGTTAAGTATGCTAGTTGTGGCACAAATTTAATACCAATATTTCTACCTCCCTAAAATGAAAAGGATCAAGCGGTTTCAAGTAAATTATCATGTTCCAATAACAAAGGTCAACCAGCACTGCCAGAAAGGGATTTGTTTGTCAGAACTAGCTAATTTTAAACAATCGCTGTTCTCTTTCTTTTAACATATGTGTATTTCCAACACACTAGTAGGTACCACATTAGTAATACATTTACCAGACTATGTATTGCTTCAGTATAGGTATCAGTATAAAGAAAGAAACAGTATTATCAGAGCATTTCTAAAGTTTTTGTTCCACGCTGCTATGTCTCTGTAAGAGCTACTGCCTTGGTGGCCCTATTTTGACAGCAATGCTGCTTTATCAATTAAAGTTCTTTTGCAACAGCTAGCCTTGGAGTCAAGCATTTCCACCCTGAATCATCAGGTGGCGGTTCCCAGCGTTCATTATTGCCTGCATATGCTCCCTAATGGGATTTGATTTGTACTTATGAGTCAACACGGCTGTTATTGAATCTCACTCGCAGAGGCAATTGTCTTCTTGCAGCAACTTCCTCTTTTGCCTCCTTGCTGGTGTATCTCTACTTATACAGCCCTGTTTCTTTTTTCTCTTCAGTTCTGCATTATGTAAAAAAATGATTGCGGGCTCCCAGAGGATCAAAGTGGTTTTACAGACTCAACTTTGTTGCAAGAGATTATTCAATTAAGGTCTTCTCTGTAGCATTTGAAGGTATGGTTTTAAAAGTCAGGATAACACACGTTTGTAAGCAGATGATGGTGGTCTGTGTGCCTCTCCCAGTTAGTGATTCCTTTGATTCGCTTTGAACTTGTGGGTGGTAGTCCTCTAAGGGGCTCATTAGCTGTAATGACATGGCCAAGGTTTTAAAGCTGATCAGCCAAATATATAGTTAGTGGCTACTACCTTCAGCAAATCCCCTAATTTCTTAAATCCTTTGGATATATTGAGGCTTATTGATACATCAGGTGGTGCTGTTTGACACAGGGTGACTTAAAAGAAGCACTTTCTTTCCTCAATGGGAAGTATTTTGAGCGCTGCAGACAATTCTTTATTAATGGAGCTTTTTGAATGTTCGCCTCCTTTACTTTCCTCCCTCTCTCTTGCTGTTGCAGTTATGCTGCAGGATCTGACTCTGGCCTACATTAAGGCTTGCAGAGTTGACTCTAAACTAGCTGCGAGGGTTGCAAATGGCTGCCTCGCTCCACTCTACATCTTATGGCAGGAAGTCAGTAGAAACTCATTGAAAGTCACTTGAACTTTACCCGTGGAGAATGTTTGATTGGACTGATTTGCCCCGAATCTAGGAACTGACAGGAGGTGTTTTTGTTCCAGATTAAATAGCTCCCCAAGAAATGAAAAAGAGATTAATTATTCATAACTGGAAAATTGGGTTGACATTGGACTGCAAGTTCAGGCTGAGTACCTGGAAAGCACTGGTTGCAGTTCATTTTCAAAACATCAAAAATAGCACGACCAAACGGAATAAATTTAGGAAATTAGTGCTTTATTAAAAATGTCAATAAAAACCTATTATTTATCTGTTTGTCATATACAAGATTTCAACAGAACACCACTGAGGATCAGCTGCTCTATAACAAGCTTTTATCAGATAAAAAAAGAACACTTTTTTATGTACAGCAGTATGCAATCTATATCCACACTATAATCTAACCCTAATTCATGTGTTGTTGCTTTTTTCCTATACTTCAGCTTCAGCACTGCCTACCAGTGCATCTACTACTCTCCAGAGCACACAGCCAAAGCTCAGGAGGTGCTCAGCACCATGAGCCTCCTCCAGCCCCACATCAGCAGCTTAGCGGACCAGCTCCTCAAGGCGTCACAGGAGCACTCTTCTTCTGGACTGAAAGACTCACTCAAGAACCTTTCTGACAAGGTGAGACCACCCGCAACTCTCCAGCCAACCTCACTTAAATCAAAGCTTTTCCTTTTACTTCACGAGGCCCCAATACAGAAATCCCCCTTTTTATTCCAGGAAAAAACATTGTTGCGTAATACTTTAGCCTGAAAAGCATTTTAGATTTACTGTAATAAGCAATACGTTCATTTAAACCCAAATTCCCCTTAAACAACTAAATTATTTGCTCAGGGGTTCTGCCTCTGATTGTTTCTGTGGTTACATTCTGAATACTATTTCGGTGCATGCATTGGCTGAAACTGACAGTGACACTCTAAATTATTATTCCCACTGAGGATTAATCCTACAACGATGACTTTGTACCACCCCTGTCATATTCTGCTTGAGTTCTCTGCAAACAAAACTACGGCGTTAATAAATTCTCATCCTGAATTTCAATCCAGCTGTTGCTTCAACCCACACAGACATCCACATCCAAAGAGACAACCTGGGTAAACATTTATAACTCATCATAAAAACCCCAAACTAGCAAAAGTGAATAGCAGCGTGTAGGTTTACCGAGTTGAGGCGTTTTTATCAGTATAATTAATGAATTACATCTGGTGCTGTCAGATTGCAATCTGTTGTGGGAGAGATTGTTTTTGCCACAGTGGAATAGAGAGCAATCAGCCCGCTTAATTGGTACATTCGCTCTGTCACCACTTCCTTTCATCCTTGATTAGACACGTACACTGTGGCCAAGTAAACCCCTGGCCAGGTCAGCACTAGCAGGGCTGCTCTCTGATTAAAATCTCAAGCTGTTTGGGTGTGTATGTGTGTGTGTTGTCTTGAGACAGTGGAGGTGTAGAAACTGTGTTTGTGTGTGTTGAAAGCTGACGTAAAGGTGACATCACCCCCAAAGCCTCCAGTTATGAGCAACATCACATTATGTATCAATATTTATTTCTTCAGCATTGTAACCTCATCTCAAACACTCATAGGAACTTGGCAGTTTGGGAGACAACTACTTTGTATTTGTGGAGTTTGTTAGCTTAATTGAGTTAGCTTAGCTATATGAATAATGGAATATATATAGCTACAGCCAGAAGCTTAGCTAGGACTTAATACTACAAACATTGAGGAGCTGTTAGACTTTCTGCAGATGCATTAAAATCATGCTACGAGTACATCTAAAGCTCAAGAATTGACATTTGATTTATATGTGATTTATTTGCTACTGCAAATACGAAGTGCTTGTGTAGAGAAGCCAAATTGTTTTTTTGTGGACTGATGAATGTCCAGTCAGCCTTTTAAGCCTTTGTGTTTGTTATTTGAAACTGAAACTTTTTAGACTTTACAGGTTCAGGTAATATGACTTTTAAACAGAATAAAGCAAACGTTCCCTCTGGTTTCAACTCGCATTTAGGCTAAGTTGACTGGTTTCTTGCTTAGCCTTTTCCTTTGAATGTTTAAGTTTTAGTTGAATAAAGTAAGTAAGAATACATTACTTTTTCATGTGGAACAAAAAGAAAACATTTTTCCTTCGCATCTAAAAAACGTACAAAACAAGGCATTGTGTCATCAATGAGATAGGCTGTTAGTAAAAAAAAACAAAATGTGACTGCAGCACATAACATCATCTTTCTTTACACTCTAGATTTGGCAGGAGTTGTAAATTACTGGGAAAAAGACACACACTAAATGCAAACGCCTCCATACTGTCACATGAGGTCAGACAGATATTTGATATCCTTCTCACAGAAGTATAAATAAAGGTGAGTGCATTGAGAGTGACTCTCTGCAGTGTGTTTGAAGTTTCTCCAACAAAGACGGTGAGTCACACCTTCAGAGCTTCTGGGGAACATCATAAGACACCTGCAGAGAAAATCAGGAAGAGCTCACTGATTCTGAAGTCTTTCTTTTTTGGTTCAAACCCCCAGACTAAAAGCTAGATGAGTTTTTTTTCAGTCTTGAATACATTTTTCTGGCACATCCTGATCTGCATGGGACTCATCAAATGCCCTGTTATTCATGGTTTCAATTCAGCTGATGATGTAATTATACTGTGATGATAATAAGAACAACGAAGCAACAAATATTCTGTCCTTTCAGCTGTGTCTGGAGTAAGTAAAATCTCTGCTGTATTGGTTACCTGACCCAAGCTGTGTGTGTCATCTTGGCATGATTGTGTTCAATTACATGGTGTATAGAGGTTGCATACGCACTAGTGAGTAAGTGTCCTTACAGCCAAGTGCTATTGGATTCTGACTAGATCTATTCAGCCTTCCAAGAGTACTTCCCCTGAGTGAAAAAGCTCTATTTTTTACTCCACCCAAACCTGATCATCCTGCAGAGTAAAAAAAAAAAAAATCCTTCACCATTTTTATATCAAAGGTAACTTGTTTCTTTTTTTACAGTAATCCACAGAGGCACTTCCTGACTAAAACTCCTGCTGAAGTAAGAGCTTATCAGCAGATATATTGAAGAAAAAACCAGCATGAGCTATTCTCTCGAGGGAGTTTAACTGTTCAGATCACTAAAACAGGTAGGAGGGGATGAGCTACACTATGAGTTATTATTTTTCCACTTGGCGAAGCAAAGCTTCGGTGATTTAGGCGGGATAGGAAATAAATCGTTTATAAGGATAATTATTGTTAATATTTATTTGGAGTGGGGGGTGACATGCAGCAAGGGCCCGTGTCGGATTTGAACCCATGGCCTCTACGATGAAGACTGGAGCTTGGATACATGGGGTGTGCAACATAATGCTAGGCCATGGGTGCTCCAAAACTGCAATTATTTGTTTCCTTTTGCAGACAGCAGAACCCCTATGATGTTAAACTTTTAACAATATCTTCTGCAGAACAGTATATCATTGAACAGTCTTCTGCAGATCACTGTGCATCCTGATCTTATAGGATACAGTCCTGTCTGTGTTTGAATATTTAGGAATATAAACATTTAATTTCATGGCTCTTCAGTAATAAAGCAGATTTCTCTTTCCTTAGTAAGGATGCATATTCCAAATCTCGTAAATTCACATCATCAGCATAAAAAGTTACTGAAAAGCGCTGCCATGATCAAATATATGAGCTCCCTGACACCGTGGTTAAGAAGTGCAAATATGTCCCAGATTGTTTTAAATACCGTATGCTTTTGTTCTCTCATCTCAGGAAAAGGATGAATAAAACATGCTCTCATAGATTGCAAATTAACACTGAGGTCAGATAAGCGGAGTTCAATTTGAATATGAATTTACATTTTAAATATCCAATTCCTGTTAAGTGTTTCAATTTCTGAATCAAGCTTGCCGTTTTTTTTGTTTTTTCGATATAGTCATTGGGACATTTTTATCTTAAAATGTTTACTTCTTTGTATGCGCATGTATCTGTGTGTGCTTAACAGATTAGTGTTCCAGCAGAGATGCCTCTTCTCAGGAAATTACGCATGTAGTCTTATCCATAGTTTTTTAGCTCTCACATCATTGACTTACAGTAATGGAACTGATTTGGATCCATGCGTGGCAATTAAAACGGTATGAATTAAACACTGTGGAGCTTTCAGTATAGTCGTAATACGCTTCTGCTGCTCTAACATTCATCAAAAATGGCCATTTCCTATGGATAGCAGTCTTTTTATTTATTTTACAGAAAGAGAAGAACAGTTATGTTCACATTGAAGTGAGTTGTTTTATAATGACTGAAACAGACTGTGGATGTACGAGTAATGGAACACCATAACACATACACTCTCCATCTGCAAGGCTTTTTCACAGGAAAAGCTCAAAGGAATTAGGAACAGTAAAAGAAGAAACAAGTCAGTGTTGGAAACGTAAGTCACACAAAAAAAGATAAGTTGGAAATGTACCACACTGGACCCCTTATTATGAGACATCTGGAAAGATGTGATTAAAGTGAAAAATCACTATTACAGATTTAATCTGTTTCAGAGGAGTATCACAACTTAAAGTAAAGAATGTGTGCACTTTTATTACCTCTGTAGAGGAAGAAGCGCTCAACATAAGAGAACAGATGTCTCATCTTGAATCTTTAAGGCCTCATTACACGGCACACCTTCAGTGTTAAAAAAAACATTTTGAAAGTGATTCCCATCATAGAGGTCAACACCTGAGATAAAGTTGATGTTTCTTATACCAGTATGTTCTATGTACTGCCTTCCTATGTTGAACTTGTAAAGATAATAATGTACAATATATAATGTGATTAGAAGTGTCAATATAGGCTTGTAATAATAAAAAAAGAAGTCAAAATACAAACGTAAGTTTCAGTTGAATTTCTAAAGTTAAAATAATAGAATGGTATATGTAGGATTTTCCAGAAGTGGATGTAATCGGTGATCTAAGACATGGTAGGCCATGATGGTGTAATAGCCTGGGTTTCTACTTTTTTCTGCACTGGCCCTCTCCTCCTCCTGCAGGAAGGAGTGACAGCGTGTGAAGCCTGAGGGTTTGGGGCCATCAAGGGGTCAACTGCCAAAAATAGTTCAGGATTGCTTCTGTTTGACATCCACATAAAACATCTGTAGCACCGGGGCTGGGTTGGCCTGGGGTTCTTTTGCAAATGCACTTATCTACTTCTTTGCTGACTCCGCGTTTTCCTCAACTTCTGGCAGCCTCCACAAGCAGTCCACATCAAGGGGTTAGGGGCAGGAAAAGATTATTTGTGCTGTATATGAACATAATGACCTTGCATGTTTTCTTTTTATGGAAGGCCTGACCTCAGTTTTGTCAGACGGCATTTTTCTGTGGCAATAAAATTGCTTGTTGCAGTGCTAACTCAATTACTCTGGCAAGCCCTTATCATTTGTTACGCAGTGGCAGCAGCAGCGTGAGTCTCCTCTTTGCCCGGATCGTCGTCAACGTACAGTAGCTGGCGTGTTTGAGATCAAAGGAGGTGTCCTCTTTGGAGAAACAGGCTGGAGGAGGAGTAATTGAATTGTTTGTTGTTTGCTGTTTTTGTTGCTCACCGGCAGGGCTGTAGTAATGGAAAGCAGACTCTCCACAGTGGAGGAAGGTGTTTATTTTTTTCCTTGTTTCTTGTTCTCTTCCTCTGTAAATAGTAACCTGCTTCCAAAAGTGTTTTCTTCATCCACCCACTCACCTCGCCTGTGTTACAATTCCTCCTCTAAATCTCTCACTTCCTCTGTCTCGTTTGCTTTTTCACTGCTTACATTTTCATTTGTTTTGCTGTCCCACAATAACTTTTTCCTATCTCTTTTATTACTCTCTCAGACAGAGCAATTTGTCCACACACTTAAGGATGAATTGGTCAAGAGTGCACTGCTCGCGCTGCATGCGGCACGGCCCGGGTACGTTTCCAAGAACCAGAAGCAGACTCCAGTGCAGGGAGGCCAACATCAAGACCACATCCAGCAGAGTAGTGACCAAAACCAGAGCCCAGTCCAGGGACTACCAGGCCACAGTCCAGCCACACCGGCCACTGAGAGCACCGTGGTGTGCAATAATGTGGAACCACTTCAAACCACAACTGCAGGAGAAGGTGGGACTTTGCCAGCGAAGCAAGACTCCATACCACACCATAAAGAGTATGACGAGGAGGAATGGGTAAGTTTAATTGCAAAGCAATGTGACGTGTTATTAATTACACTTCTGATCCTCTGTTAGAGGAAGGTAAAGTATCGCCATCAAATCAACTATTTTTATGTCGAACTATCTCAAAAACATTTTAAATCAGGCCTCATACCAAACAATACTGCTTCATTTTAATGGGAGGTTTTCTAAAAGGAGATATGACAAACTGCAAATTATTTCATGGCATCTTTTTGATTCAGAGCCATGCTGTGCTTTTCACTGAAGTTTGTCCGACTGCTGTTTTGTTTGTCTGCGAGGACAGCAGCTGCTTCACTGACAGCAGGAGCTATCAGGGTTTCTGCAAACCAATGCCTAATTATCTCTCTCATATTCCTGCCCTTTTAACATTCACAAAACATATTCTTAAAGCAGCCAGGACCAATATGCACACATCAATTTACGGTGATCACGCATGCGCGCACACATCCAGACACACGCACACACACACACACACACACGCACACACACACACACAAGCCTTGCTAACAGCAGGAGATCAGAAAAGTTAAAGCTGGAAACAATCAGAATGCTTTGAGCTTTGTTGCACATTTTGATTCCATGTATCTACTTCCCAGTCAGAGGGAAAAAACAGAAAGAGACATGTAATCATGGAAGCTGATCTGACTGCTGATTGTGTCTGCTGCTCTTTTAGGACAGAGAGTGGGCAAACGTGGCCAAATGTCTCAACTGTGTCATTGCCATGGTGGATAAACTCCTAGACGAAGACAACAACAAGCAGGAGCCAGTCCCTGAGCAACATCTTGCCGATGTCATCACCTCACACAACCCCGGTAAATCACTGTTTTTGTGAATCAAAAACATCAATCTGTTAAATCTAAGGGTGTTGTTCACATACTAACACAGCGCCATGTGTGGACACATTCAAATCCCTAAAAAAGTTTGGAAATATGCATTACAGTAGTCATTCGTCCTGATAAATTACTGATAACTGCATTCATACAGCCATCAGCCACTTGAATTTCCCTCGGGATCAATAAAGTATCTATCTATCTATCTATCATCTATCCCTCCAGTCTCTGAATAACTTTCCAATAATTAAGTAAGAGACGATTTCATCTGCACTTGAGAAGTTAGTCAGTTTCTTATAGAAATAGAGAGAAATTAATTGAAATAGAAACATAGTTAGTTTACTTTATTTTTAAAGTCTTCAAACTTCAAGCCAGCCGAGTACTATTTGTGGAGAACAAAATACCATTAGTTGTGGAAAAACTCCTCCTGTAGATAACCTTGCAGAGCGAGATCTGAATGTCTCTGTGAAGCTCATAGTTCAACAGGTGGCCCGACAAGGTGCGACTGTAGCTTTCAACATGAGTCCAAAAATGTTGCATTAACTTCCTTCCTAAGTAGTGATTAATGCTTCTTAAAAAACCTGCGCTATCCGTCGACACCCCTCTGTGTGTAAAACAGCTTAAAGTCAGTGATGATTAAGACATTATGTTTTTATCCTGTCAGTAAAAGTCAAAACTTCAAAAACTATGAAAACAGGTAAAGACAGTTAAATATAAATAGTTTATGAGTGATTCCTGTTGGATAAAATACATCTTCTGATCATAAAGGCAGTTTTCTCCTTGTAGTTTAACAGATACATCGACAAGGTTACTCTGTATTAGTGTAACACAGAATTGGCTAACTGTACCCATGATTATCATTAGCAACAAATCACCTATCCAAGACTTCAGTTCCATTTACAAAGCAGCTGATCATTTTAGCTTCACAATATGTGTTTTTGGCCCAAGAATGAAATTAGTACTTAAAACAGGTTTATTTTCACTGCGGGGGAAATTAATTGACCAGGCAGTGTTTTCTGTATATTTACAGGCTTTGTTGAGGGTGCGGGGGAGACTCTGGTCCAACTCTGAGACTTCCTGTTGTTGAAGCATGAGTAAAATAGAAAGTGAAAGCGTTGCCAAAGAAGTGGATAAAAGCAATATTTGATATGCAGAGCCATTCACCGCTGACCGCAAGCTGCCCAGTCACCCCTTACATCCAATGAAATGCTGCCTCGAGCTTGAGTCCAGACAAGTGCCCAGTCTGCTTCGACTGCCAACTGGCATGTGGAGCAGAAGCATTAGTCCGACCAGGCGACAAGGAGTGGCTCTGTTAGTTTGTGTGTGTGTGTGTGTGTGTGTGTGTGTGTGTGTGTGTGTGTGTGTGTGTGTGTGTGTGTGTGTGTGTGTGTGTGTGTGTGTGTGTGTGTGAGGTGGGGCACATCTGTGCTGGAGCGTGCATGTGTATCAGTGTATGTCTGCAGGTGAGAACAAGGCCGTCAGCCCGCTGTAGATAGATAAACTCAACCCCCTATGAAACCTATGTGAAGACGGCACACAGGCTCAGAGCAAGCGGTCATCTGCTTGTCCAAAAACAAACATCGACGGAATAATGACAGAGGCGTTATCTCCTAGCAAAGATAGGTAAAGCTGTGGCGTGCGATGACAAGGCGTTGGGTGTTGTGTGCTGGGAGACAGGAGGCCGGGCGACGAGATGACAGCTAGACTTCTGTTACCTACATCTTTGGGCAGAGGCGGTATTTGCCAATGAGATAAGAAATGACTTCTCTGACAAGGCAGGGCAAAGCTGACACAGTCATGGTTGTGGAGCTTGTTTGACTTGTGTGTTGTGTGAATGCATATCTACATTCTTATCCTTATGTTCAACCAAGAACTTCTCATCAAGTTGAACAGACTGAGTGGTGGGAAAACTCAATTTGCTGTTAACTTATCCAACACTGCCCCCTATGGAAAGAAGACTATACTTACATTTGCTTTAAATGGAGCAAATACATAAAGGAAACCATTAAATCAAACTTCATAACTGTATCCCTTTTAGTTTATACTGCTTCTAAGCGGTTTTAAACTGTGTTTTGACTGTGATAAAACTCACTAATATCTCAAATAAGTGTGTGTATACTGAATCTAAGTGTGTGTCAGATGTTTTAACATACTGTCTGTACATGTCAATTTTCTATTTTCTGTTTTCTGATCAAGGCCAGGAGAGTACTAGTATATTACTCAGTTGAAAGGCAGAATGAGGAGGTTTTACTTAAGACAATAGTAAGGCGCCACATAGAGGGACGGATCAGATATAAAGCAGAGATTTGGCAGAAGAACAATGTAGCAAATGCAGCACTGATAAACACCCTGTCCCTCTAAAGGTTGTTTAAGCACAATGATAGTGAACAGTCTATTAATTTCTAGTGGGCATTACAACAATTTATATAACGTAGTATCCAAGAGGACTTTGCGACTAAGCTAAGTCAGTGTTAATGACTTTAATTACATCAACAAAATTGCCCTTAAACCAAATCTGGAAGTAGTGATAAAATGAGTGTTTAACCAGTACAATCACAAAGCTTGCTGCTTAAAATTATTATGTCTTCGCTCGGCATCCTGCAAACAGCTGTTTAAAAAAAAATCGTGAGAAAAACAAAAGCCTCTTCCAATCATCCAAAAAGAATACAAAATAAAAATGTATTCAGATCTTAGTTAAAGAGGTCAAATGTACCAAAAATAATGTGATGTCAAACGCAACCCTTTTTTAAATACTGTGTAATGCTTGTTAAATATTTTTACCCCATGTTGCAACTGAGTGTGTGAAAACTAATGACCAAGAAGGGACAGAGGTTGAAGTATTTGGGGATAAAATGCATATAACCAGAGGAAATTGTGCGCTACATGTATTATGACAAAGCAGCGGTCTACATTGTAAATTAAGTGTAATGAACAAACTGATTCTCGACCCGAACAACACATCATCACCTTCTGATGACGCAGGATGTTTACCTTTACTTTTCAGTAAATTGGTTCTTCATTATATTTTACTCCAACATCCTGTTTGTACAGAAATTAGGGTAGATAAAGGACGTAAAGAGGACATTTCATGCTGGTTTTAATGCGTGTTGTAACTGTAAGACATTCTGGCAGGGACCTTATTTTTGAGGTGATGCAGCAGTTGAGTATTTCCCTGCCATCCAAAGTAATTTTGCCTGTGATATTTTGATGCCCATTGCAGAGTGTAGGGTGCCACAGGTAATGAGAGGCACAAACAGGTGGAGGGTAAAGTGGAAAGAGGCAACTCTAAACCTGCTGATAATATTTAGTTTTTTAGACATTCTGCTGGCAAATGACTTCTGAGAACTAAGTGGTTTTTTTTCATGCAGTGAAAATAGCTGTACACAAAAGCTTCTTTTTTGGTTCAATAAATCTGTTCCACACGCGAAGACAGCACACACATGTAGGTGAATCTGTAGCCTCTGACATGAAGAGTGCCATGACAACATCTCTATATAAGGCTTTTTATCGTGTTTAGATGTTAGCGTCAGCTAGCAGCCACACACCTCCGACTATTGGCTAATAATTTCAAAAACTTCATATTTAGCGTGTATTTAGCATGATACATCAGAATACAGAGAACAGCGTATGCATTATTGTGTCACATCAATTACAACATAATGTAATCATTAAGGACATATGTGGTTTTTAATCAGTGCTGGAATAGTGTTTGATTCATACTATCTGATAAAAGTCTGCCACACTTCATTTCTTAGCATGATTTGTTTCCGTAATCATCGTACCTATTAAGGTTGAAAGAAGTCACAATATCTTGATTTTGGCTGCAGAACTGTGGTGAAGTGTGTTCAACAATATGACTTCCTGGAGGAGTGTAGAGCTGTTGTTGTCATACCTCACTGTTAGTCGCAAACGTTTTACAGCCGACATATTATCTATTTTCATTACAACAACCTCTGAGCTGTATTTCATTCTCTATCTTGCTACACTTTTGAAACATCAACCTTATTAAAATTATGTATATATTATTTAGAAAGGTAACAGTAGAATGGTACATTTGCTTTGCCAGAAATATAAAAGTGGTAACACTAAAATTGCATTTTTTTTCACTTTCACTTTCTTGTCACTATAACACCGTTTCTGGGAAACTTGAATAGTTGAACCTGTTCCAGAAAACTGATGCAGTGGTGTTTCTGGCTGAGTGCACATGTGTTAAGAAATATTTGAAACTACAAAAGACATTGCAACTTTCATTCCCTACTTCTAACATCCCATCTTTACTTAAAGGTGACTGGAGGGAGCAGCTGCGTCCTCTGGTGACCAGGTTAAAGGAGTGTGTGACAGAGGTGGTGGAAAAGGCAAAGAAGGCCATGAGCTTTGTGCTCCTGCAGGAAGCAGCCTGCAGCCTCCCACAGGGCTTCCTCCTCCAGCAGAGGAGAGACGTGGTCTTCAGTCAGGCGGTAGGTGGCCACACTGAGAAAATAAAACCCTTTAACAATCTGCACTAATCTAAGACTGTTCTCCTTTGATTTTGTTTAACCATCAATGATCTCTGTTTGAATGAAAATCAGTCACAGGTTGATTCACGGTTGGCGTTGTTGATGTAAATGTCAAAGACATACAAAGAAAGTGTTATATTTTTATCTAGTTGAACCATGAAGAGGTATGTTATCGTACACTCCCTCCCATCTTTTAAATTGTTCTTGGCTTTGGTGTGGTGCGCTATCATCTTAATAACAGGGCCAGGACATCCTTCGTTTTCCATTTGCTTGTTACTGTTATGAGTCTGACCAGCACTATGCAACCCTGGAACACAGTAGTGTGTGTGTTTACTGTATATGCACGCCACTGTTAGGAGATTTATAAATAGTTTACATGTTGTTGTGTAGCCAGTTTGTCCCCCCTCTTCTGCTCCACTCATGCATTGTTAACTGCATTTAATTGAACCCTTTTAACATTACGTGACAAAACTACTCTCACTGCAAACAACAAACCAGACCAATGTACCTATAATTAGATCTTGTCCTGCGCCTAGAGATTCTGTCAACATATACGTTTTGATCAGAGCAACAGTTGACTATGTGGCATGAGCACAGCTGTGAGTATACAGCTGCACATACTGCAAACATTGACCTCCTCACCTTTTTATTGCTGCTCAGTTATTTCAGACTCGATATTATCTTGGCTTCCCAGCATGCATGTGTAATCAGTCAGGCTGCTTTAGCTGCTTGTGCCAGACACAACATACAGGTGATATGAGTAACATTTGTGCATTAAGCTTTTTTTCTTTTTTTTCACCAGTTGGCAGCTTTGGCATGTGGTTTCGTCATGAGGCTGTATGCAGGAATGCAGGACAAAGGCTTCCTGAGGCAGCTCCACCTAGTTGGCTTGGTGGCCCAGTTTGAGAGCCTGCTCAGCACCTACAGTGAGTAAATCTGTAAGAGTCAAATCACAAATGGCAACTTCAAAACCTCCACTGTATGCAGCTGTTTTCTTTGATTTACTTCTTAGAAAGGAAAACAATCTCAAGGATTGGTTTGTTTTTTCTTAAGCCTGTCTAATGTAATGAGTGAGTGTGTGCACATACCATGCTGATAAGTCACTGCAGCACTATTTTTATATTTATTATAGGCCCCTCGTGTTTTATATAACATTGGTACATGTGAGAGCGTATCAACTTGGATGTAAGTTTATCCCATCAATAAAAAAATAGAGTGAACAGAGGGGACAGGTTCTTGGAAGATACAAGTACACCTGTTCTTATCACCCTGACCAAAGTTCTCAATCACTCTCCTTTTTTTATAGTTCATGTTTCCATGGATATTTAGCCTCTGCAGTCATACAGGCAATTTCTTAACAACATTCATTGTCAGGTTAACCCTCTAGCATTCAAACTTTCCAGTCCAGCACATCTGGATATGAGCAACTATAAAACTATGTGATGAGTAAGAATGAAATCACTGTTTCTCTTGTTATTTTATTCAACTGTTTAAGGTGAAGAGATTGGGATGCTGGAGGACATGGAGGTTGGAATCTCAGATCTGCAGAGAGTCACCTTCCAGATTACAGAGGCTAAAACAGACGACCTCAGTGACCTCCAGCCCTCAGTGTGTGGCCGAAGGTGAGACATAATCTCCCTCTTCTGTTTTCCTGATAGGAGCCTCAGGGGACAAAGCAATTCCTGGAAAGATTGGTAAAATGAAACATTAATTCTGTGCTAATTATGTCAAAATCCACAGTGTGTGTTTTTTTCTTCTTCGTGGTTTTGAGGTTTTAATCCAACAAACTTGATGAGAAGTACACTACCGTTCAAAAGTTTGGGGTCACTGAGAAATGTCCTTATTTTTGAAAGAAAGGCATCTACATGGATGTATAGAGGCCCATTTCCAGCAACCATCACTCTAGTGATCTAATGATGCATTGTGTTTGCTAGTTGCGTTAGAAGGCTAATGGATTATTAGAAAACCCTTGTGCAATTATGCTAGCACAGCTGAAAACAGTTTAGCTGGTTAGAGAAGCTATAAAACTGACCTTCCTTTGAGCTAGTTGAGTATCTGGAGCATCACATTTGTGGGTTCGATTAAACTCTCAAAATGGCCAGAAAAAGAGAGCTTTCATGTGAAACTTGACAGTCTATTCTTGTTCTTAGAAATGATGACTATTCCATGTGAGAAATTGCAGAGAAACTGAAGATTTCCTCCAACATTGTGTACTACTCCCTTCAGAGAACAGCACAAAGAGTCTCTAGTCTGAGAAATAGACACCTCACCTTCATTATAGTACCCGCAAAACGCCAGTGTCAATGTTTACAGTGAAAAGGCGACTCAGGGCAGAGTGGCAAAGAAAAAGCCATATCTGAGACTGGCCAATGAAAGGAAATTATTAATATGGGCAAAAGCACACAGACATTGGATAGAGGAAGATCTGAAAGAAGTGTTATGGACAGACAAATCTAAGTTTGAGGTGTTTGGATCACACAGAAGAACATTGAGACGCAGAACAACTGAAAAAATGCTGGAAGAGCCCCTGACGCCATCTGTTAAGCATGGTGGAGGTCATGTGATGGTCTGGGGTTGCTTTGGTGCTGGTAAAGTGGGAGATTTGTACAAGGTTAAAGGGATTTTCAATAAGGAAGGCTTTCACTCCATTTTACAATGCCATGCTATACCCTGTGGACAGAGCTTGATTGGAGCCAATTTCATCCTACAACAGGACAATGACCCAAAGCACACAATTAAATTATGTAAGAACTATTTAGGGAAGAAGCAGGCAGCTGATATTCTATCTATTATGGAGTGGCCATCGCAGTCAGCAGATCTCAACCCTATTGAGCTGTTGTGGAAGCTGCTTGACCGTAAGTTACACAAGAAGTACCCAACAAGCCAATCCAACTTGTGGGAGGGGCTTCTGGAAGCATGGGGTGAAATTTCTCCAGATTATCTCAGCAAATTAACAGTCGGAATGTCAAAGGTCGGCAGTGCTGTCATTGCTGCAAATGTAGCATTCTTCAATGAAAGCAAAGTTTGAGGGTGAACATTATTATTTCAAACAATAATCATTATTTCTAACATTGTCAATGTCTTGACTATATGTTCTATTCATTTTGCAACTCATTTGATAAGAAAGTGTGACTTTTCATGGAAAACACAAAATTGTCTGGGTGACCCCAAACTTTTGAACGGTAGGGTATGTAAATGAAAAGAAACACAAGCACAAAGACAAATGTTCAAAAACAGTGAACTGTTTCTTTTTAAACTCAAAATCTACAGCCTAAGATCAAGTTTAAAAGTTTAGGTGAAAGCATGATTTATAATTTGTTTATAACAGACACAATTAAGAGAACCTGCTGCTCAGAGAGAAGGCCATCAGGGGCTCTGAGGGACACCACAGTCCAAGACACCTCTAAATAAAACTCAGGTGTTTTAGTCCCCAATGTTTGGAAAAAATAGTAAAGGTTCAACAAATAACTAGTAAGAGATTGATATTGTTTTTGGGGGTTTTTTCACAATAAATATCTATTTTTCATACTAAAGACCTGATGAATCCTACAAAACGTCTTATTGACGCCTACACATACCGCTAGCTAACTGCAGGGTCAATTGACGCTTCTATTTGTGGTATATTTATTTTCTACAATGTAACACAGATTGATGGGTACATACATGAGATCCTCAGACAGACTAGTACCATCAAGCTGGTCATGGACAATTGAAATAATTGTTGTCACTAAATAATTGCAATTGTTGGACTTGTGAGTGACTTGATTTGACAATGAGACAAATTCCAATGACAATGGGTCACTTTCTGCTCTGAGTTGAAGCCTTTTTAACTGGAAGTGTCATTTCAGTGCAAAAAAACAACGTTATTCTGTTCAGGGACTTAAGAAGAACAATGTTTGGCACTTCACTAGAAGTGGGCTTCATCACACAACTTGATAAACCTTTGTACCCCAGCCAATTCTAAGATTTGTTTTAATTAAGCAGACCAATACATGTTTATCATCAGCAGATATCAGGGCATGCCTGAACTATAGCCTTGCTTTTACTAAGCAATGGGTGTACGGAGTAGATGGGGACAACGGGACACATTGTTGGCGATTAGGAAAAGTGTGCGGCATGCGTTGAAGAAAAACTAGTATAAAGGAGTTATCAACTCCTATCCCAGCCTTAGTGTGTGCAGATGCACCCTTGAACCAGTAACTGCTTCAATGTCTTGCTTTGAAATAGGTTAATGGTTGGAAAACTTAAAGTCCATAGTTTAACCATGTAAAGTATCTCCATGAAAGAGTCCTTTATAAATTGTCATAGCTTGTCATTTTCTTTTCTGTCCTGCAAGCAGATAGAAGTGCAGCCATTTCCGCTATGATAAGACTCTATTTACTGTGCTTCACTAGACAGGACTTTACACTGAGCAATTCCCTAACAAAGAGACAGAACGTCACTAAGTGGCCATAAAAAAGAGAAGGCATAAGTGTAAAGGTGAACTAATATTTTTATAACTTTATTGAGATATAAAAGTATGTGAGCATTAAAAAGCAAAGAGTCAACGTGTTGAACAGCTCCAGTCTTTGGTTACTGTTGTCATGCACAGAAAGAAAATTGATTGATCCACTGGGAGGAAATGTTGTTGTCTGCTGTTTTTATGTGCTATTCTTAGGCATATGCAGCATGTGAATCAAACTCCACGCCACAGGAAGAAAAGATTAGTATAAAACTGAGAAAGACTTTTAATGATTTGCTGTCTGACAATACATTATTAGGTGTGTGTGATTTGTATATGTGCTTAGAAGGCATATCCCTTCAAAGGCAGGAGTATTTGTTTGTTTAAATAGTAAAGTAAAGCTAAGTCCTGAACCTGAAGTATGTGTTGTTTGGGCCAGAGAACAGCCCAAGTGAATTGCACAGTTGAAAATTACTTAATGCTTGTATGCCAAATTGTACGACTTTGGATCTTTGTGAACTGTAAATAATATTTTGTTGTTGGAATTTTTTTCTTCCTGAGTAGTGTGGCATGACATGTTGAGTTTTTAGAGTGCCCTCACTGTCCCTGTTTATGCAAACATTGTTCACTTAATTTCTCATAACAGTTTAAGCAACTTTATGAGAGCTGGTTCATGTTTAATTATGCAAAGATTAATAAGAGAGAACCTAAAAGAGCTCCTCAGACAACCAATCCCCTCCCCTTTCCTATCCTATCCTTCTTTCTGCATTTTGTCCCATCTCTCCCATCCCATTTATAAGCCCAGCACAGTTTAGCAGATGGCTGTTCTGTCATGAGCCCGGGTCTGCTGAAGATTTCTGACCCTTAAAGGGAAGTTTTTTCTTTCCACGTTATGACGAATTAAGCTGGGCCCATGTAATATTGCAATAAGTAAGGTCCTTTACCTGATTTTTGTAATGTGTCTTGCGATAACACTTATGAAATGACGCTATACAAATAAAGATTGATTGAATGATAAGCTGTTACTTCTTGTGCAAATCCACGCCTCCATTTCTAAGGCGATCTAACTCCCACACTTTTGCACACCACCTATCTCTCTTTTCACAGCTTGCACAGGCCTGTCTTAGGTGTCGAGTTGTACAACTTCCCAAACATATCAAATTCGACAGCATTGCAAAACATATTGCATTTCTGTAACAACATTTTGTCTTTTTACCTTCCATTTCTTTTTTTTTCTCTCCCTGCATTCAGAGACCACTTCACTGTAGAAGTGCCATTACCACGACTGGTTTTCCAGACCTTGCCAGAGGAGATCAAGGAGGGCAAGCCTCTACGAGTATTTCCAGTGCTGTTTAATGTGGGCATCAATGAACAGCAAACTATAGCAGAGAGGTACTTGTGCAGCATTAAACTGCTCTGTATTATTGTGAAACTGTGCATGATTTACTCTTTACTGTCAAAAAAAAAAAAACATTCTGAGCTTCTTGTCTATGCTCCATAATAACTGATTCTCTGTGTCACCCTCTCAGGTTTGGAGATATCTCATTACAAGAGAGAATAAACCAGAAAAACTTTGAGATGTTAGAAGCCTATTACAAATCATTAAGTGAAAAGGTGCCACTAGAATGTAAGTGTACAACTTTTTAACACATTTAACCAAAGGCAATCAGGATGTTTATTTGTTTATCTTTAGGGAACACTGGCTCTTGTGTTCTGCTGGAAAGCCAGAGAAAAACATTTGTTTCAAATAAACACATTTTGTTTTTGAATGTACATTGAGAACTTTTGCGTTAAACCAATCAGGATTATTGATTGTTTTTAATGAAATGGTTTGTGTTGTTTGGATTGCATTATCTTAAAAAAAAGTGAGAAAAGTAAGAAGTCAATAGTTACACAAAGAAAACCTGCATTCAGTCCTGAGTGGCAGCCAGTCCAATAAATGTTTGCTATTACCGGAATAAATCAAGAAGATAGATAGGTAGACTCTTTATTGTCATTGTAGAAAAGAACAAGGTCATTTGTTTGCACGTTTGTTGTAATGTAAATTTTCAGTGAATGAGTGAGTAAATAATAAACCAAACCAAACCACTTACAGACATTGTGTTTCCTGTGAACAGGTCTACCGTGTTTCCAGACACAGACTGACATAAAGGAATTACTTGAAACCCTGGGCCAGAATGTAGTTACAAAGAAGAGAAAGAATGTGGAGATACTGTGGATTGCTGGAACGGTAAGTGTTTTTTTTTTTCTTTCCCTATCAAGGACGACCACTTCCTCTCCTGAGCTGCATGAGTCAACTTTCTGTTTCCAAACTAGGGTAAAGGTGGTACCTAAATATGAAGATGTGGTCTCGTGTGACATTTTCACTCATGCAGTATGGAGGAGCTACCTGAGTATGATGGATTGTGATAATGTTCAAATGCTGTTATTCAGTGTCAGTGACTCAAATGAGTCACTGATATCTGTTAGAACATGATTGAGCGTCTGCTAGCTGCTATGAGCTGATATTGAACATGAGTCATGTTTAATAAGATAGCAAGCTATTGTTTGGTAATTAGCACAAGCTGATGGGACCTTAAAAAATCAAAATTTTCCACTGATAATGATGCTAGAGGAGAGCAAAGTGGTAGTTATTATAATTATGTAAATGAAGCTTTAAGGGGTGACACTATTAACATTAAATTAACATTAAACACAGTAAAAGCTTTCAACAAATGGATCATTTTTGCAGAGAAGTTTGCAATTAAACATTGTTGGGATCTTTTTGTCTCTGCTTGCTGCCAGATCTGCCGAAGGTTAAATGGCATCAGGTTCACCAGCTGTAAAAGTGCCAAAGACCGGACATCAATGTCTGTCACATTAGAGCAGTGTGCTCTCCTACGTGATGAACACCAGCTCAGCAAGGATTTCTTCATCCGCGCTCTCGACTGTATGCGAAGGTAAGACTGAAAGAAAAACTATGAAGGGTGCAAGTTATTACTCAAGCGACTCGCACACATGCTGCATGCATGCTGCATGCACTGTGAAGACTTCAGATTACAACAACATTACAAATAATATTAACATTATAAATAATAGAAATTTTAGGGAGGTTTGTGTCCTGTATCCATTCAGATAGTTTTGTTTTTATATGCAATTGCTGTTACTCAGGAGATAAAACTGAAGCATAAGCAGTTCAAGGCCCTGCTCTCGTCCACATTCCAAGTGTCCTTATCACATAAATTCTCATAATGCTCCTGAAGGCATAGCCATCATTGTGGATTGTTTGTGAATATGCCTCCGCCATCAGCATCAGGCTGTGCATGTGTCGATAGGCTGAATGTGACATGTAGTTTAAAGCAATTTGAATGGTACAAGTGTAAAATAAATAAAATTGATACACACATTGTGGTCAATTTAACATTTGCTTAAAATAATTTCAGGGATTGCTGCCGACACACCCCTTTATGCAATGATTGCTCAAGACATTTGCAAACCCTTTTGATTCTACTACACAATGATATTGGAGCGTTTGACAGTAACTTCTGTGGATTTTGCGTTTCGTGGAGAACAGATAAGATAAGATTCACCTCCACTGTATTGTAGAAAGGACGGAGTTATCTGGGTATCAAAATCTGAGCTCAAAGTTCCTAGAAGTTGCACTATGTAACCCTCACAGAAACATTTCATTACAAAAATGTGGTCAAAGTAATAACCTGCACCTCCTATAAGTACACGCTGATGTCCATTGCACACAACAAAACATTTTGTCTGCAGCTTCCCCTCCAGTGTACCTCTGTTTAATGTGACAGTTTAAGCATCATCATGTGCTCCCTTCACCATCAGCATCTTACCTCACTCTTTCAAAGCGCAGCCATGCATGCTCCTCTGAGTGCTGCAGGGACAATGCTGCCTCTAATGTGTGTGTTGGCCAGCAGGGTAAACATTTACATCTGCATATGCCCAAATGTATTAACATTTATAAATGCATCGATCTTAAAAAAAACATACAAAGGAAACAAAAGTAAAAAGTGTTTGCAGTGTTTTTAAAGGAAATTCATCTTCACAGCAGATTTATTTCTCTATATCGATACATTTCTGCATTACCTGCAGGTAATAAAGAACCTATAATCAATTATCCTTCTCAGGTCGGCATACTTTGACACACATGATACCCAAACTTAATGGGTGTTTTATTGCTCTAGTTTTATAGGTTGTTAATGTTGCATTTAGCTCATGTAACATGTGTAGTGACTCCAGCAGGTTTTTAAACAGTTGTGCATGTTTTAGTCAGAGGAACTAACTTCTTGTTTTTTGTCACTTTATTGAATGTAAAATGTGCTTTTGGAGGGCTTAATGTTCATGACGAGACCAGCTGGAGCTAAATGTGTTTGGCCAGCTGTAATTGAAATGATAGGTTTATATGAACAGCTGTAAATTTACTGAACATGACGTTTTCATACGGTTACAGTACATACAGCAACTTCCCAGTCCAAGCATCAAGTTTTTTCAGTAAGCTGTTTCTGTGACTTAAACAAAAGGTCCAACAATGTCTGGTCTTTCTTTATCAACATAATTATAACCGATATTATCAACATAAAGGTAAAACGTAGAAAAAATGATCTCGGCCCTCTAACATACCCCTCTGATAGACAACAGGCAACCACTCTCTGATTTAAAGTTGAAAGCAGTGATTCAAGTCTGTAAGTACTGTACAGCAAACTTTTTTAAAAAGTGTAACTTTCCACAAGGACAGCTGTTACACTTCCACCCTAAAGACGATTCTTCCGCTCTAGACTTCACAGAGTGCATCTCACCAGGATCAAGTGTAATGGAAACACACCCTTCATTGCACCTTTGATGCATGCCTCCTGTCTGCATCCTCTGTCATCTCAGCTTTCTGTCAGCTTGTTTCACACATCTCAGCTCTGTGTGTCGTGTCCTGGCTTAGTGTGCACTAATTCTCTGTGTCTAAGTGGGCCTTGTGGTAGCAGCCTGTAGTGGCTCCCATGTGATCAATCTGTGCCTGAAGGCCCACTTAGACAGAATCTAGACTGTACTAACATGGCCGTGTTTTGATCTGTCTCTGTCCGTTCTCTTTCACTCTGACGGGCGCCCCTGCAGTCGGCTGACCCAGGGAGACATTGGGCAGTGGGAGGACCCTGAAGCTGGCTCCGTGACAGAGAGCAAACCAGCGTCACGACACTTTTACCCCATTGCTCTGCTGCTCGTTAGCTCCCACTTACTGGTCGTGTGGCTCATTTTAAGTCTTGTTTTTCTGCTTGCAAAATATCAATAAATTGCTGACAATGCCATCTCCATTCACTCCTTTCTTTCTGTTTGCTGATGATTCACTTATGTCTCGTGATAATGGGATTTGATTGGCTTTCTCGATTGATTGCAATTAGAACATTAGTCAGTTATAGACCTCATCATGTATAGTTCCATTCCTGAGGGACAGCTAAAGGTTGGATCCGATCGATTTCAATTAAACAATAAAAGTTTAATGTTTTCTGGTTTATCAGCAATCTTTTCTGACTAACTCTTTCACCTCTTAAAACCTAACAAGACCTCTCTTTCTCTTGATTCTTGTTGAAGTTTACAAAAACAGTGTTTTTTCTAGTTATCAAAATCTAGTTTCCTCTTTCGTATCTTTTACATTTCAATATAAAAAGGTTACAAATGTGCCCTTACACTTGCTTGGGTTTGTACTTAAACTCACTGCAGTGTAGCCTTTTCAAACTTTACTCTGATATAAAAAGCATATTTGTTCTGGATCACTTCTAGCTGTGAATTAAGACAGTCTGCTGCACATACAGTATATGTACAGTATATATAAAAGTGTTAGCTTGGGACAACATTTGAGCTCTTTCTCAAAGGAAAAAAGTAAAACGTATGTTGTCAAGATGTAAGTTGCATATATAATACAATGCACACATTCCTATGTGGATTGGGCATCTGGCACTGTATCAACAATTCAAAATGGATGTGCTTTGCATAATATTTCTATTTATCATTTCTGCAACCGAGCTGACACGCTGAAATGTCACATTACAGTGTCCTCATTGTTCCTAAAGCAGATTTAGTATAAAAGCTAGAAGCTATCTGCTACTCGTTGGACTCACTAAGAAACAACACATTTTTAGGATTGTAGCTGGAATTCCTCAGTCTGTTCCACCATTCTGATTCTGCTGTTTGTCATTGTCTTTTAGCTCTGAACTGCAACATGGCCGCATTCTTCCAGTATGGTGTGCACATGTTGCTCTTTTTAACATTACTCAATGCAGAGCAATTTGAGAGAGGCAATTTAGCTGTGAATTCTGCCTCATATACAGTAGAGGATCAAAATGCGATTTAGGTAGCATTTTTTTAACAGATAGAGTCAAATCTTAAAATCAGGTTGTATAAAAGCAAAAAAAAAAAAGAGAGTGTACCCAGTTGCATAAAATCAGATAATCCAGTCCTGTTTTTTATTTGGATTATAGCTCCAGTTTTTGTTTTTCAAAACCTTGAGAAGGATTACACCTGACACCTTGATTACAGGGAAAATGTGATAAATGATTAAATTGGTCATACCAAGACTCTGAAAAGAAATGAACATGCTACTAGTTAAAACACAGTGACCTATTTCCTTTTATGCCAGAAGCATCCAATCCTTGTACTGACCTCATCTGCTTCTGTGTCAGCACATATACAGAAAAGAAATCAAGTATAGTTAAGAAGGACCTTTGTAGCTCTGAAAACCACATAGACAAAACCAAATAGTGGTCCTCTCGTACTTCAAACTTTGGTCATGTACTAAAGCAGAAATAGTTCCAGTTTCATTCTGACTTGCTGATTACCTCCCCAAAACTTTTTCCTCAAATATTTGAGGAGCGCTTGGCATTTAGCCTCTGCAAGCTAAACATGAAGCCAAAGAGTAGCTCTTCTGACTAAAAGAGCTACTCTTTTCAAATATAATGTCCCACACAGACTACTGTATGATGGACAGTTGGATTAATGGATCAAATTGGAAGCTAACAGAAGGCCTGTTGTTTTTTCATCGAGTTCCAGATCAGAAATACTTTCACAGATATAAGTAAGCCTGAAATCAGATTGTCCCATTTCTCACCACTTATACACTGTGCTGTTTACAAGCCGGTTAAATGCTTTACCACTGTGTTATTATCTCATAAAAGCAATAGAACCTATGGCAGAACGTACATCTGGAAAGCCTGTATTGTCACAGATTAGTCTATTTAGGTCTGAGTTGTTTGGTGTAGATGTGGTGGTGTTGTGATGGATGGCAGGGCAGCAGTTAAATGCATTCAAGCTATGCTGAGATAAAACAAAAACAAGTATCAGAAACGTCATGTGTTTGGAAACTATCATGTTTGATACATTATTGAAGCATTTGGAGACATGGGTTAGGACGGTATGAAGGACCTTTGAGGTAGTAAGACCTGGAAAATGAATCCAATCCTGGTGTGGCTACAGCTAGTTTTTGGGAATGATATTGAAGATGGCCATGCGGTTTTGAATATGAAGATGTTTGCTATTTCCCTGGCACAATCCTCTGAAACAATGAAAACAAAAGGAAACAAATATTAGCTGAAACAGTTTTTTATATAGCGGTTTAGAGTTCACTTTTTAAGGGAGATGAGCTTAGATAATTGTAGAAAAACAAATAATAATAATAATCTAGAGCAGTGGTCATGGTCCCTCTGGAAGGGTCAAAACGCCTTCCAAAAAAGTCTACACATGGAAACTACTTGTATTCTGCTTCTAGCTTTTCTTACAATAAATAACTATATGAAATTATTGTGTTTTAGGCTGTTACATTCTTTTGGGTAACCAATGTTTGGATAGGCTTTTAGTGCGTGTGAGGTTTGTGCGCTGTTAAATATCTCAAACACCTCCAGGAACAATGGGGATCCCCAGTCGCTGCCACTCTGATGTCGGAGATCAGAAACTAAATAGTTTGAGAACTCCGGCTCTCGAGTATTTACTAAAGAAGGACATTTTAAAAGTGCTGTGTGAAGTCTGGATGGTGAAAAACACTACACTGCTGGTTTCATTTGAAAAAAAAAAAAAAGAATTAGAGGAAGGATGAAGAGATATGCAGGGATGAGGGTCACCACTCTAAAGTACTCCAGTTGTGTTATACATGCAATTTGCTCAGGCCTGAGATGATACAACTTTCCAGACGCCAACATTAAGACATTTTGGTGCTATAGGTTTAGCCGTTAGTTAGCAATTATGGGCTTCATTCAAGACTTCCTTTACAAAGCACTGGTCCTTCTTCACACTCCGACCAGCATCTATAAGAAACAAGATTGGAGTTGGAGTTTAAATATTGGGTCCAAGTGCAGAGTGTTAGTTGCAGATGTCTGATCCTACAAAATGGAGCCTTTTACAATCTGTAATAGTCTTCCTGACTAAAACAGAGGAGACACATATTTTGGTAGATAGTAAATCTATTTTTCCATGAATTCATCTCCCCATCAGTTTTCTTTTCAACACTTTAGGTGTAAAATCTGCTACCATCTCATGTCTTGGACTATTTTTACTGAACATTAATAAACATTTCTAAATCTGTTGGGGTCCTCTTGTGCTCATGTCATTTAAAAACAACAGACAAAAGTTGTTGGTCAGCTGTTTTCTTAAGTGGATCTCCAGTGATAGGCATATGTGGTTGATGCAGTCTTATATTCATTAGTATATTTGATGTGTTTCCAATGACATACCACACTGTGAACCACCACATTTTCCCACACTACTGATTTAAAGAGGAAGGTAAATTTCATTGGTCCACCATATTATCTTACATTACGCTCCTTCTTCTTCTTGAATTGTCTTGTCTAATTCCTCTTTTGATGTTTATTAATGGTTTAAAAACAGTTTCCAGCATTACATCCATCTGGACTGACACATATTACAGTTAAATGAAGACACATACTTCATATAACTGCATGCACTGAACCATGAAATCCGTATATGACAGTGATAGGCCTATACTGTGACACCCCTAATCCATACTGCATCTTTCTTTTCCATTTCAACCAAGTCATGTGATTATTTTGTTTGCGTAACCCATGGCGTGATTATCTGTTTAAAGTACCCACTAAACAGAACTTCAATATCTTACCACTGTGTCATGCGAGTTTCCTACTTATACAGGAAAGAACCAAAAATACGTGATAAAAGGCGGGACATAACGATGGGATTAATATGACAGAATGTTGCTTCAACAAAGCTTCTTAATCGGCCTAAAACAACCCTTAGTGCAGGATGAGTCGTCAGACATTTGATACGTTTTGCAGGAAGATAAAATACATTTCTTTCGATCTAAAAATACTCCAATAATGCTTTATTGAAGTATATATGGAAGACAAATTAACATTTAACACAGGAATGGATAAAGTAGATTAAAACTGGAAACATTTATTTTACATTTCATGGGGACTTGAAAAATAAAATGTGGGCTTAAATATTACTGACTAACTAGTGAGTGTCCCACTCTTACGTTGATAGATTGTCAAAGATTGGCATTTTTTATTTATTTAAAGCACTTAGCCTACTAGTTTACCCTCAGAAATGTTAAGTGATACATTTCAGATCATTTTTTTCTGTTTGATAAGCAAATTACATTATTTAAGAAGACAACGTTTTTCTTGATTAAATGGAAAAAAAACTTCTGAAGAGTAAAAACAGACTTAAAGTTAAATCACAAACCAATATTTTGTATTATCGTCTTGTTTATATACTTGTGTTTCGAAGAAAAGCCTCATTTGAAGATTTTTATCAATCATCACACTTTTTTTTAAACCTATTCATGTTTACTTTTTTCCTTCCCATTTCTTCTTCTTTTCTTTCTTTCATTCCTCTTCACCCTATTGATTTGATCCCCAGAGAAGGATGTCGCATTGAGAACGTCCAAAAGAATATTAGATGCAGGAAGTATGCCTTCAACATGTTGCAGCTGATGGCCTTTCCCAAGTGTTACCGACCACCGGATGGGACGTATGGGAAAGTTGACTCTTAAGGACATGAACCAGGTGCTGAAAACCATTTATTTTTTCACAAGAAGTAAAATGTAAGCTTAGAAACTATAGTGAAAGTATTAAATGTTACTTTCAACTTAAGTAGTCACAATCATTTGCTGGATGTTTAATGTTTCTGTTCATTTATAAGGTTTTGTTTGTTGTTTTGTTGTTTGAGGGAGGGGGGACATCAGATTGTTTCACCCCATGCTGGATTTGACAGAAAACTGTTACATGTCAAATAAATGCACTTTCTGATTTTGCTCTCTTTATTTAGATTCACCTATGCAGTGATAAACATATATGACAGTGACAACACAGTTTTAACTTTAAGGTGCAGTGTCTTGGCCTTGATGTTTATACTTCTCTTCACAATGAAAAAGGTTTTTTTAACCTCAGTCAGAGTTTGTTGTTGTGAATGTGCGTCTTGTTTTACAAACGTTCATCTGTATTCTGATCTAGACTTCCCCTGCAACCTTTTAGACAGAGTCTCATTTATTAAGCAAGAGCTCTTCGACAGGGTGTTAAAAACATACCAAGATTTCTCAGCGTGATCTGCATCCTGATGCATTATATCTCATCCCATTCTAATTAAAGTAGCACTTGTCCATAACAGTTTGGTATTTCACAGTACAGGCCAATAAAATCACAGTGATGTACTAAAGCATGGAACTAAAATAGGACGAGGATTATGGACCATCATTTGTAATGCTGTATATGAACTCCCTTATTTATTTTTATATTCTGAAATGATTTTATATTCTAAGGGTTGATACCTTGGACATAAGTGCATGTATATGTATTGTTGTGTTACACATTGAACAAATAAAAGCATCTATATGGAGTTTAAATGTGTTTAAATGTGGACTTTTGTGATTTAATACAGTGTGTGTGTGTGTGTGTGTGTGTGTGTGTGTGTGTGTGTGTGTGTGTGTGTGTGTGTGTGTGTGTGTGTGTTTTATCTGTTATTGGTATGTACTGCATTGAACACTTTAATGAGTTGTGATTTAATCAAAGTGCTGCAGATCTAAAGTTATGTTTGGAGCTAATATAACTATTTCATTTTTTGGAATAGAATTAAAAATAAAAACTTTAGCCTCAAATCTTGGTCACTATAACTGACAATACTAATAATACCACAGAAAAAATCCACATTCTGCAAAATGCTTTACAATAGCCTGTAGTTTTGTTTTAAATATGGCTCCAAAAAAGTGTGTTTGTTGCCTCTTCTTGTTGAATGTATCCAAAGTATTGAATTCCATCAGCACTCCAGGTCAACTTATTCTTATTTGAAACTATTTCAAATAAGAACTAACTTTCATCAGTCAGCATGTTCAAACTATCCTCCCTTTAGAGCTGTGAACACCTCAAACTACATGAATGTTTGTAAATTTCCTTATGTTGAAAACAACCTTTTTGATAAACAGATTAAAACTAGAGTGGATTATCCAGCAGGAGACGTTAAAAATGTCGGTCGAATTATTGATTTTTCATCCACAACTTGTTTTGATTTTCTATTGTGTCATTCTGTAATTCAAGGACATAACATATGTCAGCTAATATACTCTGAAAATACAGAGCAAAATGCAGGCTCATCTATTTTAGCATTTTAAACACATGAACTTTTGCATTTCAAGAGAAAACCCCTAAGTTACAAAGTGTTGACCATTTGAATGGTGACTCTTCTCCTAAATGTTACCTAAACTCAGCTCTTAGGTATAATCGTAAGCCTCCTATTATCTTTGCAGGTCAATTTGACCTCAAATTTTTGACATCTCAAAATAAATGATTGACAATGATTTGTTTTTTATGCTTCATATTTAATGACTTTTCCCAATTTAATGGGGACAACTGGGTAAACATAAAATGATAATGATTAGAAGTTTACAATTTCCTGTACACATTGTACGTATCAGTGTTTGTAGTGGAGATCACTATTTTGTTTCCTTTCACTTCGGGTCTTTTTCAAACCGTCCACTACACCCTAGCCCTACCCACTACCCCTCCGTTTGCGCGAAGGCCCACCATATTAAGTCCATCTCAAACCACTTAGCGGGGAGTGGTAGTCACGGAAGGAGTGACCTATACAAAAGTAAGTTCCGTGTGTTAGTGTTTGTACAAACCAAAACACTGCTCCAACTAAGATGGACATTTAATATCGGCATGCAGACGTTAACAACTTCACCTGTTTATTGTTTTGAGGCTCAAATAAAAGCCTCCTCTTCTTTTCTTCCTTGTGTTGACGTGTTTTATATTTAAAGGGACTGTTGCAAAAACTAAAGAATATTAAATTATGTTGCAGACAACTTCTCACTGTTATTTATTTATCATTGTTGATGTCTTTGTAAAACTTAATTTCAGCTACAACAAAACAAATAAACGTTTTGCTGCTGTGATGTTCATTTATAGTCTCATTGTCTGTGCTTTCATTGAAGACAACCTGTTCTTTGATATTACAATAAATGAACAAAACATTAAATTATAAATTACAATAAAGAATGTGGGCTCCATCTGATCGTTTCGCTATAAGTCTACACTAATATAATTTACTAGAGAAAAATAATCTAAAGACTTTTACAGAATGTATTACGTACATTAATAATAAGCCGTTCCCCCAGGATGCCACTGAGAAACCATGGTAACACACACTTCCTGTTTCCACCTGAGAGAGTGAAGTTTGTCCCAATGCCTGCTGCTGTATTTCTACCCTACACCTGGATGGAGGGGACTTCATTCAGTTGCGAGTGTGACTTCTGACGGAGTGCACTCCATCATGGAAGGGGAGTGTGTAGGGGTTGGTTTGAAAAAGGCCCTTCCTCTCTTTTCCTACTGCACCTCCCGGGTGGACACTTCCTGGTTACTCCCTTTCTCCCCTCCCCCTTGATTGGTTGCTGTTTCCACTCTGTCACTGATTAGTAAGATTCAGTCGGAGTCACCTGCTCACTGCTTATTTAATACAGCTCTCCACTGCTCTCACATTTGGATCGTCACATGGTGTGGCAGTTAAGCACTGGTAAGGTGCAGTTCATTTTTAGTTAATTTCAATTTATCCTGAAGTATATTAGTTTTCCTTTTTTTCCTTCAGAAAGTAAATCTAATTTGACTTGTTAAGAGTTAATATATGTTATGTGCTAATAATATTTTATTTCTTTCAGCGTTGATGTTTCAAACATCCCATGTGTGTTTTTGTTTCCCAATCCTTAATTTGAATTGAAGAAATCTGTGTTGGATTCATGCATCCTGACCTGATGCCCATGATGATTCATCTTTGAACCCTTTTAGCTGTGTAAGCAGCTGCCAAATCCCTGCCCAGATCCAGACCCAACTCTTTAAGTTTTAATTCTCTGTAATTTTATTTTTACTAGCTATCTTACAAGGCTTACACAATGCACTTACCGTAGTCTTTCCCTACTTCCCCTTTTAATACTGGGTAGAGGCTAGTGTTGAAACACACTGACTTTTTGCATCATGCTTAGGGTAAAAAGGAAATGTCCTTATTTAAACGAGATGTGCCAAGAAAAAACAACAACTGTGAAAGTAGTCCTCATAAGAGTGTCATAAGAAAGGATTTGCGTTCAAGTTTTATTCCATCATCACAGTTTTATTTCTCAATGACGTGGAAAAGTCCTCATATGGTTTGCATAAAGTGCCTGAGGCGGTGAAGCAGACCAAACAAACAGGGAAAGAAATTGAACTTAGCGCAACTTTTTAATGGACGTAATTGATAATGATCAATCATTTAAAGATGACATCTGGAAGATAGAGTTAAGCTAACAGATATGGTTCAGATTAAATAAATAAAAAGAAACACTCTACAGTTATAATATAATTTACTGGCATGACAAAACTACAATTATATTTACTAGTGTTTAACAGTTAGCCTAATGAAAATCATGTCTAATTGTTTTTTACAGTACATGATGCTAATGTATGCTTCACCCAGGTGTAACTTTTATAAATGAACAACTAAAAGTTTGACAGTGACGCACAGTGACATTGTACACATGGTTAATCAGACAATAGTTGGTAGTTATCCTATACATTCAAACTACTGTAGGCTGATACACATTACAGTCATATCTCTATTATACAATACAGGACGTCTTTATTTGTCCCAGTTAGAAATTCTTAAAATGTGATATATACAAAAAAAAGTGCCACAACTCTTTACAAATATACATATTCACATCCATAGCTTATAGTTTTTATTTATTTTCACGTCTTATATGTATTCTCCAATACAGTCAACTCTTTTATTAGAAGACTTAGGCTCTTGATGAATACTGTAGTATTTCTAAGTGAGTATGCTTCACATGGTGGACAGCCAACCTGAAATTCAAAAGAGACAAATTAGACTAAGTTTGTCTTACTGGCGCTTTAAATATTTCTGCGATGAACGATAGCTATGAACATTTAGTTTCCAATAGTTTTCATTTGAGATTTCGTAACACCGGATCCATAAGTTGTTTTGCAAAATAGTTTAAAAAAAAAGTAAACTAAAAAAATTTGAATTTTTTATAAAGGACTTACATTACTAACTTCAGTAGGCAGGATGTCATTAAAATCAATGATGCAATTTACATTCTTTCCCGAAATTTCTTCCTCTTCGATGACCATCATCAACTCCAATATGTAACATTTCAGTGACATTTTTTTACAGTTTTTCTGGAAGAGAGAGAAATGCTTCAGTAACAGATTACAGACTGTGTTGACAAATCATGATGTATTCAAATGCTACACTCAGTATGTTTGTCAGAGTAGCACATGTGATCAGGTAGCAAGACATTTATTGTGTAGTTAAAAAAAGTACATTTAACCATTTTGTGGAAGAGATATTTTTAGGCTTTAATATGACAGTAGAAAACTGGAAAGAAAGTGGGAAATGACATGCAGATAGGAATTCGAACCCAGGCCTGTTAGAGGCTGAAATGTTGTGAAAAAAGTGTAACAAACTGGTCAATAATGTAACAAGATACTGAGCCCAAAACTTAGTAACTTTTTGCCCAAAATGTAACAAGTTATTACATTATGGGGCAGGTGAAACATTTTTCTTGTAGTGTAATGATTGTAAAACATCACAGAGTGAGTCAATAATTTAAGGAATGAATGGTTTATTACTTTAATGTAGAGTGTAGAATCATATACAAATGTCCCTGTTCCCCACATATACACAGTATGTATACGTCAACTGGACTAGTATTTATGCAGCCTATGGGATACTTGAACACCCCTGAAAGCCTCAACAGCAACATTTTGGGGGTCCCTGGAAAGAAAAATCACCTGCAATTGACTTTGTTATCTGCAGTGGACAAGCGAGAGAAAAAGAAAGTGATGTCCACTGTTAAGTCTGTGAATGCAAAGCGTAAACGATGTGTTTTCCTGTTTTGTGCAGCTGCTTGCTGCAGATGTGATTCGGCACTCTCTTGGGTTTGCTGCATTTGACAAGAAATCTCCCCACAAAGCGGGTCCGGGCGAGCTTGTGTCTGTCATGTGTCTGTCATAAAAACGATCCCGAACAGAAACATTACAACTCTCCATACGACATGTTTATAAGTATCCAAATGAATGTATTTTTGTGTCTAGTTAACACTGGGGACTGGGGATAATTTATTTCAGAAAAGGCACAAATTGGTGCATAAAAACTGATCAGAATGCAGGAAAAGGAATGCTGGTGTCCAAAATCTCCAGAACTTCCATAACCTATTGGTGAACATTATTAAACTGCCCCCCAATTATTTATTTTTTTACTTTAAGCCCTGTGCTGCCCTACAAAGCAAAAAGGCAGTAACTGCAATTTTGGTCAAAAATGAGTTATTATCATTTTCGTGACATTCATTGCATCCTTTATTATGTAACAAAATATCTTGTCTTAAATGTGTATCGTTTTGGAGAAAAACATTTTTTTTTTTAACAGTAACTGCAAAAAGCCAGAGTGAAACAAAGCAAAAACACAGTAAAAGCCATTACTGTTTTCTTGCTTTGTTTCATACCAGTTACTCATGCTTTTTATTACTAGCCTACATCTCAACCATGTTACTGCACAGTGATGTCACAACTTTAATTGAGTCACACAATGCTGTGGTCTATTCCAAATGAACTGTCCCCATTTGGGCCTTCATGGAACTTGAAATGTGAAATACTTTTTAAGCAGCCATGTCAGCACCAAAACACTGACCAAAAATGGTCAAATGGCTTTGGGCATAGTATATCCATGTTCAGGAAAACAAAGGATTCCAATTATTCTAAATGCAGCGTATCTAACACAAGCTGTGATTAAATGTTTTTTGAAGAATATGTAGTTACTGCCTTTTCCCTTGGTATTGTATTGGTATTGTGGCACATTTTTGGTAAGCAATACAAAGCAAGAACACAGTAACTGTAAAATGGGGTAAAATATCAAATAAAATATGATGATTGATATATACAAAGAATAAGCTCATATAAAGTAACAAAAATGCCACATGTCCAATAATATACCTACAACTACTTAGGCTGGACGAGGTGATAACTTTAGAGTCATTTTTCTCAGTTCTGCACTCCGCGTAGTTACTGCCTTTTTGCAGTCCTGCAAGTGGACAACACATGTTTTGAATCCAACCTGTGGTTCCTTTCCCCAATGTCACTCTCAACTTTCTCTCTCCACATTTCTGTTTCTACCGTCCTGTCTAAAATAAAGCCATAAAATGCCCAAAAAATACATCTTAAACAATAATTCTATTACATGGCAAAAAACAAACTTCTGTCATATATTTTATCAACTTACTTCAACATGATTGGCTGATGGAGTGTACAGCACAGCATCAGATTTCTGAAAAGTGCACAGAGTAAATCAGATGAAGTGTTTTTTTTTGTTTATTAAACAATAAACTATCTGCAACATGTGTGAAAGGGATATACTACAGAAGCCCTGATAGACAAGCGAGTTAAAAATAAAGTAAACCATTTACTATTGTCTAAATTTGATGTTAATTATCCTTTTCACGAATTAGTGCTAAAAATTGTCCTCCTGTTTTCTGAGTAAAGAGAAAATTACGCTTAAAATGAAAATTATTCCATCTGCCAAATCAGTCTTCCTTCCATTTTTATGGATAAAAAGGGACTTTTCGATGCAAGGAAAATCTGTTCTTCAGTCATACAATAAGGAGAGAAAACTCAGAATGTGTTCGGATTGTCCTTTCTGCACTCGGTTCCTAACCGAGGGAAATGACGCATTTAAGTGGCGGCCATGATAACAGTCGTTCCAATTCTCTAAAAGCTCAAGAAAGGTGGGTCAATACTTCCTTTATAACCCCTTCTAGCATAGGAAACACTGGACCATCCTTTACAAAAGGGGATGAGATAATATCACTGTACAATTCCTTGTGGACGCAATATTTAAAGTGACTTGCACATCGGACCATTCATAAAAACTAACGATCTGTTGGAGGAGAACTGGGAGACAATCTGCATTTGGTGTATATATATATATATATATATATATATATATATATATATATAATTGATTTGTCTTATAATTTGTTACTGCCTTTGTATTTATTTTATTTCTTTATTTTTATTTTGGGTGTGAAGAAGGTGAACATTGCTTTGATACATTCTTGTAGCATGTTAGAGTAGATGCATTGCTGTTATTTGATGTGGATTCCTATGATAAATTGTAATATAAAACATTGTTAGTAAAAAGAGAAAAAAGAAACAGTGCACTGCAATAATATGCTTTGAACAACTTCAAAAAATCTTAAACCCATATGTGAACTATGAAAGTTATACTGATGTTGTAATACGATCAAAGTGAAGTATCCTGGTAGTTCATGTTCCAACTATTTTAATTCCAACCTTATGATAAGTAGGATTATTTCACAGGTAAAAAGGCACAGAGGAAAGGTTTTTAGGTTTTTGTAGTCCATCTGTGTAAAATTGTAGTTTCACCACGGCAGACCCACATCACTAACTTCCACCACTATCGCATTATTGCTGCCTTGGGGAAAAGTGGTTGGGTTCAAAAAACAACGCAAAACTTTTCCCTAATTCCTTTATGAATTCTCCTAACACCTTTCCTTAACCCCATGATGTTTTCCACAAGCTTAAGGTAAAGTGGATAGTGAAAGGGACAATTCAAACGCACCCTGGATCTCCAGAACAGATTTTGTCCTCTGAACATCACAGAAAGCAGTCAACAGAATATAATTTCATACATAAGTACATAATCAAAATGTAGTTTATTGGTACCTTCTCTCACCTCAATGGAGGGTTTTATCCTGTCCAGGCAAATCTGGAAATTAGTTAAATCTCTCCCAGAAAGAGCATAGGTAGACGTACTCAAGAAGCTATAAGAGAGTAAGGAGATAGGAATTACATATAATCTTTTAAAGACATTTTGTATTGATTTCTTGAAATAACTACTTAAAATGTAAACATCTCTCTCTTCTATCTCCCTGTTAAAAGTTGTTTGTTTGTTGTTGTTTTGTTTTGTTTTGTTTTGGGGGGCGACTTATCTCTATCCAAATTGAACTTCAAAGAACAGAGGTGGTTCTGTGCAGATTTGAGATCCTTTTGATAAAAATGTATAATTTTGGTTGTAAAGGGCTACTGTGCAACTTTTTGATCCAGTAGATGACAGCTTTAAGCATCACCATGGAATCAAAACAAACTGCTGTTTGGCTGCTCCTCCTCCAGCGACACACCTCCAATCCCTCTCCCTTGGAGTTCGCACAGAGGACTATAGCGCAGCCGGCAGACAAAAATGTCCTTTGCTCAAGCTGCAGTTGCCCTGGCCCTGCAGTGTTGTTTAGGCAGGCTAATGTTAGCAAACTTTAGTTAGCTTGTAGCTTCACACTGTATGTAAATTGACACAGAATGACTGTAATCTAAAAACGCTTATAGGACATCAAAATAGGAAGGGAGAAGGCACTGTTATTTTTTTCTCTAGTCCTTAAACACTACTAACATTAAACAGCTTTTATAAGCCAGGAGAGGAGTCAGCAGTCCCGTCCTTGTAAACTTAATTTAACACGGCTTGTCAACAACACAACTAGTGGGAGTCACGCTGCTCACTCATTGTAGACAGTCATGAATCAAAGACACATTTACAGAGGATATACTGGATTTCTGACACAGTATATTCATGTGTAAAATGTTGCACATTCTTCCTTTAACTCAAATTGACATTTGGATGTAGATAACGTAGGTGTAAACAGTGGATATTGAACTGATTGAACATTACTTCAGGCCGTTGACTTGTTACATCTTGCAGACAAATTTCAACAATGATTCCTTCAAAGAATTACTTGTGTAATACATGGACACCGATTCAGTTCTTTACAAGTTTAAACTTGTACTTATGAGTTAAACAAAGTTACACAAGAGTTTATACAGGTTCACTTAATGACTCAAGTGTGTACTGATTGAACATACAGCATGACGAATGTACTGAACACTCATCTGTTCTTCATATATGTCCAAAATCAGACTGAACTTGTGTTATAGTTGGTTCATAGGTTTTTTCAGCTTTATTACTACCTGTAAACACTTCCTTTTCGTTATTCTCAAGAATGAAAAACCTATATTTAACTTTTGGAAAAACAAGTCACACATTTTTTGCCTACCTCAGAATTAAGAAACAAAGCCAGACCTGAGATTTGTGGCTCTCTTGACACAGGTTACAGGTCAACAGGAACAGTTCACCTCTCTGGAAAAAGACAAGAAAACTTGAGTGTATCATCCATCATGGTGTCAAGCATGAATAAGAGAAGTAAGACATTTCTTTTTCATACTATTATCATACTGTTATCATACTCAAGCATAGTCCTTAGAATCATGAAACAAGGGACATGATGGAAAACTGTCCATTGTGCCAATGGGTGGTAATACACATGAAGTTTGCCTTGATGTTGAGAGTGGTTTGAGAGCTGTATCTCAGATGTGGGAAAGATGTAAATCTTGGGAATCCAAGCAAAAGTCAAGTCAGATCAAGTTTATATAGCACATTTACAACAGCTTCAGCTGACCAAAGTTCTTTACATGCACACAAACCAATACTTATCAGGACTATAAATAGTCAGGGTCAATAGCCTTGAATTTCCCTCGGGATCAATAAAGTATCTATCTATCTATCTATCTATCTATCTATCTATCTATCTATCTATCTATCTATCTATCTATCTATCTATCTATCTATCTATCTATTTAGTCAATAGATAAAAGTCATCAAAAGGGTCAGAAACAACCATTCTAATAAATAAAAATCACCAAAAGGGATAAGAAACAACTATTCTTATAAATAGACAGAATAGGTCATGGGCTTTGACCCACGAGAGAGAGTCAGGGACTCATAAGGAAAGCAAGAAAGAGTGAGGGGCTCCTACGAATCATGAACCACGGGACACATCATCAGTAGTGTACCTTTGAGTCACAGAGTGTTTCAGCCTTTTAACACTCGACACCCTCATCAAAGGTGGCCAGCGACAGGGTGATGAAACAAAAGCTTATTTCCAATGTTCAATCATGAGAATTGCCCAGTTGTTTAACTGGTGCAGCTCATGGGACTATGCAAGGCAGGGGACGCCCTCTTCCCTGAGTCAAGCCTTGTTCACCCTCCTCCTGCAGGGAGGAGTATCCAGGATGTGTTGCTTCCATGTTATTTAATGATGGCTGAAACTGCTGGATTTGGAATAGTCCACTAAGCAGTTCAGATAAAGTGGGGGGGATTAGTGAGCAGGTTATGTTGTTGCTGTTTGAGCCCAGCAAGGAACCTTCTGCTTGATCCAGATCCATTTGCTGTTTCTTTTGGTGGCCTCAGAGACTGATCCAACTGTCTGTCACAAAGCTTGTCCATGGATGCCAAGGTCTTTCAGCAGCCTGATGGTGGAAGAAGCAAAACCTCTGCATCCTACTTCAACTGGATAGACTTTTGCTTTCCATCCTCATTGTTGAGTGTCTGCTGCCAGTTCTGTGTAGTGCAGTTTCTTGCGCTCATAGGCCTCTTCAGTTAAATTCTCCCATGGGACTGTAAGCTCTGTGATATAGACAGACCTTAGTGATGGGGACCAAAGTACAAAGTCTGGCCTATGGGTGGTGGATGCAATCTCAGGTGGAAAGATAGGTTGCTGGCCAATATCGACTTGCATCTTCCAGTCCCGGGCCATGGCGAGTTGTCCAACTTCTGGTTTAGTAAGGGGATGGTTGGGCTTCTTCTGTCCCTCTCGGATGAAGGTTGGGGCCATGATGGAGTTTGTTGCTCTCAGGGGCGAGGAGTTTGTTGTAATAGGATTTGAAGTAAAAACAGAATCCGATTATAAGGCAAAACATGTATGCTTTAGACCAGCTATACAGGGGCTACACAGTTGAGGGATACAATTTAAATCACTTTGTTTGACCAAAAAAAATGTTATCAGCAAACTGAAACAATACAATTTAGCTAGTTCCCCTTTATCAAATAAACAGGACATTGGTTAACACTACACATAAAGGAACAGTGTTGGCTGCTTAATGAAGTCATACCAAACAAAAGTGCACTATATAAAGCACAGGCCATATTTAGAACTAGATACCTATAGCCGTGCAACATATACAGCTGTACTGCATGTTTGGTTGGCCTGATGTGCTGTATTTCCACTTTCTTTCAGAGGTATTTTGGTCTATATAAATTGAAAACACCCCTTAAAAAACACAACTGATTTTGTCGACCAAAAACAACAATAAATAAAACCCAATGGACAATGTTTCAAAGATTGAAGTTCTTAGTACGGCTACAAGACTTTCCTCACTACCAAACGCTTTCATGCTTTAAGTTAAAGTAACGCTCTACTCTAGCTGCTCCTTGCACTGTGATTCTGATTCTGAAGTTTATTTTGGGCAATAAATTATAAAGTTTAAAACAAACAATACAGCAAAACAACAAAAATAAAATTACATCAGCAGTATTAGTGTGAACCCAACATGCCCGAAAACAAGTAGGCTGAAGCATGAGCTGTGATGGTAAGTCTAAATACATTTCAGTTTAAAATTCATTACACTCTATTCAGGGTTTTGTTTACAACTGAGCCTTCTTCACTGACATTCTCTGAGGGTCATTCATGGCATCGTTCCTAATTGCACTCTCTCTATGTCCGGGGGAAATTCCTGTGAGCAATTATGCTCTACAATGTTGCAACATTATAAATGGATATGTTGTACTCTGAAAAGATACATTTTTTAGCAAAATAGCATTTTTTTTGCTTCTAGTTGGCTTCTAGTCAGAATTCAGCTTGCTACTGTAGTCAGCTGAGTATAAGAATGAGAAGGCACATCATGGAGACTACGGAGACACAGTTTATTAGGCACCGAGTATTAATTACAAGACATACCTGACGACAAGTCAGCATTAAAAAGCAGTCATCTACTGTGGACTGAAGAGAATTTATATTTGAGCAAAATCATCAGCATTGTTGTATCTCAACAACCTGTAACATGTAGTGCAGGTCTTTGGTAGCACCTTATGCTGCTGTTTGTTAAAAAACAAGGGGTGGTACTCTGCTGCGTCATCTACACAGGAAAAATCTATACATTTAGAATCACAGGAAAAAGATGCCCAAACTTCTTATAACCCATACCAGTTTAGAGATGCGACGTTTTGCTTACAAGAACTAGTTGAAAATTAATTTTCTCCTTCTGCTGAGTGTGAGTCTGACTGAAGTCTTTATATTGTGTATTTAGGTCATATACTAACAAGCAGGTGGATACATCCTGTACACTGTCACATAATACTAACTGTGTTTGTTCAGGTGGATATGTTTGTTTAGAATTCATAAACTACAAGAAGCACTGCACATGTATTTTCTTCCATGAAGCCAATGAATGTGACTCACTCAAGAATTTTGTTTTAATTAAATTCTTCCAGTGTCTCATTTGACCCAGAGGCCAGGTGTGCCATGTCTGCTGTCAAAAGAACAAGGCGTATCGCTCCTGTTTAATTAGCTTCATTTAAAATGTGCATAATTAAAATGTGCATTATGCTGGAAAAAAGTTTGGTAAAGCATGTTAAATGTTCCACACAACACATGCAATAGGATGTAAAGCTGCAACAAAAAGTGAAATTCACTATCTATCTATATGCTGATTATTGTTTTTAACTCATTAAATAATTGTTATCTTTAAAAATAATTATGCCAGATATAATACCTTCAAATGGCTTCTGAGACAAAAAAAAAATCCAGACATTCAGTAACATCACATCAAAGTTTCTGTTCATTAACAAAGCACTCACTCAAGCAGAAAACAGATACATCAGTAACTGCAGGTAAACTCTAACCTGAAGGGATGCACCTTGTTTGACACAAAGTGGTAAAACTGGGACAGTGGCATTGTTGTGGTGTTAATGATTCGGAAGTGACGTTCGAAAGTGGAAGAACAAAAACAATTGACAGCAGTTGTGTGAAGTCGGTGTCTTACGAGTACAATCATCTGCTGCATCATGCACCATGGTCGTTTCATCATGCATTCTGCAGTCAATTTCCTTTTCAGTAACTTCACAGTTACATGAAGTAAAAGTAGAAATAGTTGTGATAAAGCAATGTATCAGGTTTAGGATATTTTGATAGGGGGATATTTTTATTCCCCCTATGATTATTGTTTTATCAGTTTTTAAACACTATTAAAAGGCTTGTTTTGAGAATAAGTGACATGAACCGATTTCAATTAGTAACAGCAAATGAATTAGGACTCCAACTATTGTTTCCTTCATGATACAACATGATACAGTTTACTTTTTATAAATATGTTCGCAACACAAAAATCCTCGATAAGTTTCATGGCTGTCCTCTCATTCAAGACTTATCAAACTAAGAAGCTCAAAAGAGAAGGTATGTCACCTTTACTGTAAGATGAAACACGTGTTTAAGAAATGTTGATAAATCTTGATCATTTCCTCAACAATCGTTAAATTGAACAGAAAAATAAATCACCAACAAAATGTTTTCAATTTTCTTCCAACCAACAAGGTCATAAATCTTTGCAAATATATATATATAAATACCCTAAACTCTTAACTTTCACTCATTCAGCAGACACATGTAACAGCCAGGCTTTTAATGACACACTGACTTACAACACTCTGCCTAGTTACTATTAGTTAAACTAACAGGACACATTTAAAACTTTATTTGAATATACACTAATGACTACATTGCCATGATTATGTACTCATTGTTATGTTTATTATTTATGTATATGAAAAAGGCAAACAATAATGAAGTCTTAATCCCTGCAGAGCGGGCAATGTATGTTATTTGAGTTATTTCAATTATAATCAGTGATAATAGTTTTTACATTAGAGATCACATTTGAGGTTTTTACTTTTACTTGTGCTTAGTAAGGGTGCATTAGTGATATCAATATTTTTTTTACCAAATAATATACTGATAATGACTTACTTGTCATAGTCAGTAAAAATAAGTTATTTCACAGCTGTACTTTTAAAATAGGTTAATAACCTTTTGTTTATGTGCACCTTTAAGTCAGACAAAGATCTCATAGATTATGTAGGCCTATTACCCATAGCTCTCAGACACCTGAAGAATCATGTATTTTAAATCAAAATCATGTTGTCCCCTGAAACTGCAAAATACATCCGAATTTCCAATACCGTGTTTTTCTACACTGAATTAATATGTATTAATATAGTATTAATATGTGAACATTTTATGTATTTACCTTAATGTATCTTTAACATTTTCTCATAATCCATTTAATCATTGATGTAACTCAAACAACTAAACTGATGAAGAATATTGCCTCAGTTAGTCTAGCCCCCTTTGGTAAAATGTGAAGGTACTTATAGCATGTTTGAGTATTGTTGCTGGGGTTTTTTTTGCTTTTGAGACAAATGTACATTTCACTCCTCTTCCTGTAACTGAATCTTTGGTTACTTTTAAAACATGAGTGACAAATGAATCTCCTAACTTTAATATAGGGCTGTATCGTTGTGATTTGCCTATTTGTCTACAAATTAAATTAAATGTAATCTGAATAATAAAGGACTGCCATTGAAATCTTTATATATTTTTAAAGTAGCCTAGTCAATGTTGATCTAACAGTGTTGTGTTTTGCATTAAGGTTACATTGAATTCATTCATCTTACTTTAGTAACTTGATACTTTACAAGAACCAAAACACTTAAAGCACGTTAAATAAATTACGATAACTATCCTTTTGCATATATGCTTAATATGGGCCTATAGGCCGACGTGAAATGGATGGTTTTATATTTTGTGAGGCTACAACAATAAGGTTTTGTTCAAAGACCTACCTCTAACCAGTGTGACCATATACGCTAAGCCATTTCTTTAGAATGAAAATAAACAGCAGGTAAATGGCTGCAGTCCTCATATACCTCCAGATGGGAACAGCTGTTGTGGGCAAGTTTGTAAAAGTTGAACTGTACCTCAACACAAGGAGGAGCATGTGAAAACCAGATCCCGACTTCTACACCAACCGAAAGTGAAACTAAACCAGCACCATTGTAGCTATTGCATTTGGCTTTAACCAAATAACCAGAATGTTCTCCGGCAGCAGCTGAAATAACCCCGCCTGACCCACGTGGATAACCTGCTTGACACACCTCCGACTATTACGCACTATTATATCTTGAGCTTTGTCACCTATCTTTAATTGTAAATTAAACCTGGTCTTGTTATCATGCTACAAGTAAAAGAAACCTGAGTTGCAGGTAGGCAACAGGTGGGTCACACCTTCGCAAACGCACGTAGAAAGTCGGTCTTACCGCGCGCTGGTCTCCGGGGCATGTGGGCTGGACGAGGATCACTGGGGGCACCGTCATGCCGTCTGTCATCAGCGTAACGGCAGCGGTTGCTGTCCGTCCCAGCGGGGATCACATTTTTGCATTTCACTTGTTCTTGTAAAGCTTCTCAGTCACATTGGTCTGTGTCCACTTCTTGTAACACCTGAGACGAACGCGAGCGAGGTCAAGATTTCGCTCCAGAAACCGACACAAACACGCCCTGCTGAGCTGAAGTTCACTCCTCCCAAGTGAGCCGTCATTTACAAACCCCGGTCAAACCAGCCGCCGCTCGAAATATGATGCGTGTCTATGAAAGGATTTACGGTAAGGGAGCGCCCGAAAGAGGAATACGGCCGCTTATTTTCGAAAACTAGATATATATTGAATATGAAATCAAAATGATATAAAAATGAATTACAACTATAATAGCCCTTGGCAGTTTAGGATGTATTTTTCTGAAAGGTTTTTGAGATTATATATATATATATGTGTGTGTGTGTGTATATATATATATATATATATATACACACACACACACACAGATTTGTCAAGAGATTCTTGTTCCTCGTGTGCATGTTAGTTAGTTAAAGGTTAATTCTGCTCAAATTTTTTGATCGAACTCAAAACTTGAATACATAATATTAAAATTAAAGCCGGATTAATGCCACATTACAGAAGAAACCAAAAACCAAGTAAACAAAGAATATTATGGGGACCAAATGGTCCATTTATGTAATTGGTTATGCTAATTGTCCCTCCTGTATTGATTCTTTTTTTCTTTTTCTTTTTTTTGCAGAAATTGAAATCTCATTCCACAGTGTATACTTCTTGATATTGTGCGCTGTCTGTCTGCTGGCACTCTGGAAACATCCTGAACAGTTGTCATTTGTCAGCTAGAGTTGTTGCTTATCTGCAAAAAGAAGAAGAGTTGGTAATTGTGTCCAACTTTCTTCCCTGTCAGCTGTCTACTGTCAGCTTTTACTGAAAGGAACAAACTATTACACAAACATGTGTAGGTCTATCCTTAAAAAAACGACAAATAAAACATAAGATGCCTTACCCAGTTTTTTGATGAGAGGTCAGGTGGTCTGGCTGCTGCGCACATAGCACAGTGGCTTTCTCTGTCAAACACTTATATAAAATGTTTAATTTTTAATCTTTAGTAGTGCATTATGACAACATAAAATATGAAGAGAAGCCGTCACACACCTAATGCTTCAAGTATTGTTTCAGCAAGCATATATCTCTGAAACAAAGTCTATAACAATAGAAAGTTAAGGTCATTACATATGACTGAAGAGCATTTGGACGTCTTCATCTTCTATATCTTCAGGGCGTGGTTTTCATATAAGCCAATCAAAAGGTTTCTACCACAACTACACAGGCAGTTTTATTTTCAATATAGATCATTTTTGACCAAAGGTCCAAAGAACAAGAAGTTACAGGGACTTCTGACTTCTTTTCAGCATTTCCACCGCTGCCTGAAGTCCTGGGATGATTATGTAAAATGGCCATATTGCTTTGCAAAGGGATTGACAACGAACGGGGAGTGTGCGTTTAGTGTGCCATTAAAAAAGAAGAGTACTCTAATTAAAATGTTAGAATAAGTACTGAAATATCACTCCCCCCATTTTACCAAACGCCTAAGAAACACCTTTTAAGAAGATAAAGTATATTGAGCCCTGCAATGAATTTCTTGAAGTTCATATTGGCGAAACTGTTTTTTAATTGCAAACACACAAGGTCTTTGCAGGGGTAATTCTAAAACTGTTTTTCTGAAAAATATAATGATGGTATTATAATGGGAATTAAAAAAACACATTTACCTAAATATTTTGGCCAAATGTAGATTCTTTCTTGAAAAGTTAAACTACTTTTTTTTTTTCATCTTTATGAGTTTATCAACTACAAAACACTTTACGGTAATTCAAATTTAACAAGCTTTAGAGATGAACAAAACTATATCCAGGTTTTCCTTCCAGATTAGACCTCTGACTGTACAGAAATGCACAGTTCCTCAAAAGTTGTCAGAGACAGTTCCTCTGGTCGGAAAGGGGCTTATGTCTCAAAAATTAACGATCAGGTAAAAATCTCACAAACTGATTGACCTCTGAAGGTCTTCTACGGGGCGTGAAAGTGTTAACATGCAGAGGTCCAAAGTGGAGCTCACTTTCCATTCCCTAAAGAAGCACCTTCGTGGTCCAATCCAGTCTGCTTTTTTCCTGAGGCCACATGGGAGATGCAGTGTATATGTAACACATTCCTGAATAAAACTGTGCTGATACTACAAGGACAGAGTTTACAGCTGCTCCTGAATCAATCCAGTCCCTTATGTTCCAACAGAAAACCAGCAGTCTCGAAACACAGTGATTCTGGTATCAACTGACTAAGTCAACAACAAGAATGAGAAATATATTTTAAATCAAGCATTTGGTTAGATTGATAATCCAACTTCCTTTTTTTTTTAAATCAGTAAACCATTGATTTATAATAAAAAATAAAATGGGTTATTGAAAACTTTTATTGTATTCGGGTGGTTATGTGTATGTAACTTTTAGATTCAACATTTAAGTGAATAAAAAAAGAACACCAGTGTTGGTTCTTATTGACACTCAGTCCTAGTTATAACAACAACATCCTGAATACTGCTGATCTTCAGGATCAACTGTGCTGGAAGCCCCCAGTCTCGCTCAGATCAGGCAGTCCCGTCCAGTTTCAGACCAGCCACAGAATCAGAAGCCTTTTCCACTTCGCCCTCCTCTTCATCCTCATCTTCGTCATCTTCTTCTTCCTCGTCATCTTCGTCTTCCTCCTCCTCCTCGTCATCCTCATCATCCTCCTCTCCGTAGTCGTACTGTTGGTTTCCGCCTCCGGATGCTAAGTTCTTCCAGTAAGCATCGTAGCCTCCGGAGCCTCCGTCATAGTAATCGTCGTCGTCATCAGCACCAGCCTGGCGGCCGAATTTGAGTGTGCGAGCTGCAGAGAACACACAGACCTCTTAGTTTGTAAAAGCTTTACTTTAGTTTCAAGCTATTTTAGAATTCATAAAATAAAAAAAAAAGACCGTTTATAATTATTTTTTTTTTTTTTAAAAAGGCTGCTGATAAATGCTTAGCGCTGCGATTAGAACACAATGTTAAAAAATGACAGGCACACATGGGCTAATGTTAGGAAGGTGAGGTTGTCATAATGACTGTTCAAGGAATGATAAATAATCAAACAACAGATTTTATGGAGTGTTTGAAAATGCTCCATATTTTTGTTTCCAGATGATGAGATTCACGGCACATGTAAACGCGTAACACTAAAACAACTGCTGAGATTTATGTCAGCAGCTTAGTGTAGAATGCATAAAATCAATCTTTTCAGACTTGTGCAAATGTTAACTTTCCTCTTTTTTTTTTTGTGGAGACTATTGTAACAGTTAGCTTGTGTACAATATACATGAAATTAAAATTTTTACACTCTATAGGAGAAAAAATCACAACATCTCCACTTCATCAACAGGTCTGTGATGTAACACCAGATCGCTTTCTTCGCAGTGGTCCCTGATTTTCTGTTTCCCAGACGTTTAAAAGAGGAACCTTACGTCTCAATAACTTGAGTACATAGTGGTTACACAGTATTACTGCATTGTCCTTTAAGACGTTGTGACGTAACATCGAGTAAAGCCTGGATTTGGAGCCATTTAACAAGATGCACCTATTTTTGTGTAGAAAAAGCCAAAAAAAATGTGCCCGTTTAACAAGCAAGAACAGTGAAAAAGCGAGTATTTTTTTATGGGAAATCAAAGTTAATTTCTCAGAGCGGTCACTGCTTTCCCAATCTTCTCGTTTTATTTAAAAAAAAAAAAAAAAAAAACCTGATGAAGCAGGAAAGTTGAGGCTGCTGCAACTTCCCCTTAACAACAGCTTTACTGGAAGATATACTGAACAACCACCTTCTGTGTGTTCTTGAGTAAAACTTACTGGACATGCTGAGATCTTTGGTCTCCTGGGTCTCGTGACCACACTTCGGGCAGGGCGGGGCTTTGCCTTTTTCCTGTTTGAAAACCTTACTCTTGGCATGGTCGTCACAGTAACAGGCCTGAAGGGCAGGGGTGAATCAAAATCAGCCAATGCAAAACTTTAACATCACACGTTATCCTGACACATATCTTCAGTGCTGTTTGGATAAATGAGGATTAAATCCAACAACTGATCTGGCTTGTTTCGACAAGAATACTCATCAAATCAGCCTACTTTGACCCCTATCTTTTCTTTTAACCATACGCTGTCATTCTGCTTCGGATAATAGTCCACGTCTTCCCATTAATTTATCACTATGTATAAAGTTTGAAGCCAAAGATGAAAATCCTTTCCATGTGCAGGCTGGATGATAATTCACTTTAAAGACTATGTTCACCAGTAGCGGTATTTGAACTGTTAGGACCCCGTAGTTTTTTCCTAACAGGGCCTCAGTGATTTACATGCTTTAGACTCTGAAGCTTAGAGCAAAAGTTCAAGTGTGTCACTGTGGAAATTCTTCTGCTCCAAACACAATATGACGAAAATAGTCCAAAGAGATAAGAAGCTCATTCCTCATTATGAACACATGAAGAAACATTTTATACTGAGGTGGAAATCTTATATGAGGCATCAACAGCGTGCTGAAGATTTATTTTGGGCCTTTTAGTCTTTATTTGACAGGACAGTATACAGAATACTAAATCCACACACAGGGAGAGTGAGTGGTAATATGTTGGAAAGGAGCTGCAGGTCGGACTCAAGGATGGGCTGCCTGCTTGGAGAACTAACGACATCCTGTCTGGTCTGTGTAAATCTTAAATGTACAGATGTTTTTTTGTCTTTGCTTTATTTTCTCTCTCTCTTTTCACTGCTTTTTAGCCTCTTGGTCATTTCTGTTTTTAACAGATCATCTTGTGTGATAACTTTGAAGAGGTTAGAGATCATGGAGTCTCTTGTAAGTGAAGTATGTTGTGCTTTAAAGATGTGTGTGTGTGTGTGTGTGTGTGTGTGTGTGTGTGTGGGGGGGGGGGGGGGGGGGGGGGGGGGGGGGGGGGGGGGGGGGCATGCGAACAGTGAACTTATTCGAACAGTGAACAATAAATGTAATGTGAAAAAGAGAGGGAGAGAATTCCATTTGATTTGTGTCTTATCTGTTGGAGGTTGTTATTCTTTTGCTATGGAAACCCTTTCTAATGTGAGCTGATAGTATGGGTGTAGTTGTTAATGAAAGGGCTTTGTTGTGCTCAGTGAGCAGATACATCTGTCAGTAAAATCTCCTCTCACCTTACAGCGCAGGCAGGAGTGTTGTCCCAGTCTATTACAGGAAACACCTACATTGGAAGGTAACCAAAAACAAAATCACGTTCTCCCTTCTGCACACATGCCCTGAAGATACAATTCAGTAGGATGAATAAGCTACACTTAACGTCCCCCATTAACCACAATATGACAGTGTGAAAGGGAAATGAAATGACTCACATTTGTATGTTTCTGCCTGAAGGACTTGGCAGCTCGCCTGGTGCTCAAACTGATCATCCTCACACAATGAGTTCTGACAGAAAGAGCAGCGAAAGATTCTCCCTCCTATTCATGAAGTTCAAACAGTCAGCGATGCTCAAGTGTGAAACAGAAGTAACTTTTTTTAGAGTGAACTTAACACATGGGGGGGGGGGGGGGGTCATCTCACCATGATCCCAGACACTGCGTTCACACTCGATGCAGTCAGCATCCGTCAGGGGACACACACAGGCGTGGGTGCTCAGACACTTCCTGCCATGGCACACCCAAGCTTCACAGAAGTCACACACTGCCCCCTTGTTGTCAAGAAGAATATTACACAGAAAAAACTTTTCACTTTGCAAATTTAAATACGATAAACTGACAGATAGGACAGCACGTTATTGTAACCCCTGATACATGCTTTGTTTGATTGTAATGATTCCTCACTGAACTGTCAGCATTACATAACTTGTACGACTCTGAATTCAATAACACACAAAGATCCTATTCTGATAATCCTCACCATCACAAGAGGTACAAAAAAAAAAAAGTACACAAATGGGACAATGTGTAATAATTAGCACTGGTTATAAACTGATACGAATAGATTCATTCACTTGTCAAATAGCATTTCATTAGTTTCTTTGTATTACTCGTGCAGTTCTGACACCAGCAGACAGGTCTATATGGATTCAAACAAGTACTGTCAGTCATTATCATGATGTTACTTTCCAGTTTAGTGAACATGTTGTCTTCGTTGTAAGTGTTTATTAAGTGCAGTCAACAGATCAACACAATAAATGTGCATATCTATAACCATCTATAAATAATGAACATAGGTCAAAGAAAGATATTGGCTGATTTATCCAAAATGCCATCAATCCTGTTCCACTGCAAACACATGTATAGATTTGTATGATAAGCAGTGAGCAGTGAGCATGCTGATTCAAAGTCTAATAACTTTGATGTTTTACATTAGAAAATGTTTGGCGTTGAGATAGGAGACATTAAACTAAAGTCAGGATAAGTTCAAACTTCAGGAATAAAAACACTAGTTGCAACATAAATAACCAAACCTACAATTTAAAAAAAAAAACACTCTTTCAAAAAATATGTTTTAATATATGTAATGTATTGTCTCTTTGATTTCTACCACAAATAACTTATATAGTTGATAGTTGATTTTTTACCCTTTAAAGAGTCCATTTTAATCATTTCTAACTCACCACCATGGCCATTCCAGTCGTGTGGATCCCAGGATGTTTGATGACACAATCTGATGACTTCATGCATTTAGTTTTTCCTGGCAAGTGAAAAAAAGTAAAAAGAGAAAAACACAACGCCACCGTACCAACATTATTTCAATGTTTCGTGCCACCACTAGGGGGCGCCAAGTGGTGGCATACAATGGTTTAGTTTACACTAGTAAACGTCTTATACATTTTACTACAGTTAACTCACCACACTGTGCGCAGACCGGCAGCTTCTGGACTGAGTTACAGAAGTAGCAGAACGCTCTGTTCTTCTGTTTTCTACCAGGTGACATCACAAACATGTTTGATTGGTTAATCAGAGATAGCCCTGAAAAGTGTCACAGAATGATGTAATACATTTACTTACCTCTGACATTTGTCACACTCCTGGAAAACATAAGGAAAAGAAAAAACAACAGTAGTCAAAGAAGGACAGTAAAGGACACCTTTGTGCTTTGCTAGACGAGGCACTCAGATCTTTCAAACTACAAACTACACAAACAGTATAAAAAATGTAAAAAAAATGTAAACATTTGAAGAGGAAACAATTCTGCTTATTGTCAGAATATTGTTTACTATTCCATTGGATTAGGATTGAAGCAGAGCTGGGACATTAACTGAAACTGACATTCAGATCCTTAAACCAATGTAATCTTGCTCATGACGATTATTTTCAAAGCAGATACACATGAAGACACGTCCAATCTGTGACACGGAAACAATGGCCATTGTTTGGACACAGTTTGTCTTTGGGGAAGATGATGCCAAGCAAAAAGAAGTCAAGTGTAAAAGCTGCAGAATAACTGTTTGCAAGTTATTTATTTTCTAATGTTTTAGAGAAGTTCTACTTGAAAACTAAAATGTCTTGTTTTCAGTCAGAGCATTTCTTTGATTTCAGTTTAAAATATTCAATAAATAACCACCAAATAGTTCATCATTATGCACTCTTTCATATTTAGAGTAGAGAGCCTGTCAGTGAACTATGAGAGCAAAAGACAAAAACGTGTTCAAAAAATTATTCATTTATCATAATCAAGGTAAAATGTTAACATTTAATCGTAATGTTGATCAGAGATCACATCATATTTTCTACTGTAATGTGTCAAGTAGACTGGTAATTTTAGAAATGGAAAATTTAAGTCATTTCCATTAAAATACATAATTATATTTGAGAATCAAAATGTAATTTTATTCCAGAAGACGGATCCCCACTGCTTTTGCTTTTCATGAGCTTCTATTCATTACATTGCACATCGTAGGTTCCGTTTTATGGGGGTGAGTTAATTGGGACTCTTAGATGTGGAATTTGCTTTTAAACTACTTAAAAACTCCCTCTGGTTCATGACAATTAGTCATTTTAAACTATCCTTGAACACATTTTTAAACACCTTTTTTGTAGGGTATAGCAACATAAAGTAAAACTATTCAACTGAGTCTTAAATCTGTGTATTGAGTGCTCCTGTGTTTTGGATGTAGTGACTACATACCATGGTGAAGTTACAGGGGTGTTTGGCCACATCCACATGTTCCCGGTTGGCTCGACTCTGTTTCTCTCGCTCCTTGCGGTTCTCTGCCTTCTTCCGGGCACCGGTTTTCTTTTTAGGCATCTCCTCTTCAGCTGATCAATAAACAACCAGACAAAGTGCAGCTTGGTTGAAAGTTTCCTGCAGACGAAGGAGGACAAGGTGAAGTTTTAGACAACATGTAAGTAAAGATGGCTTTGATTTAAGTCATGTTCATTATTTTATTTGAATTGTTTTTTTAAGCGAATATAATTAGACTTTATTACAGCCTGACTGGCTCCAAGTGTGACGAATTATAAATAAGAGAATTCAGGTGAATATATTTTTAAAGAGCATAGTGTTTTGTAAGCTAAATGACACGTCGCGTCGCGCGCTGAGAACACTAAAGAGCGACGATATTTGAGGCTGTTTATGTGTAATAATGTGAAGTAGTGATATTAATAATCCTGTATGTTACATGAAAGTGATTTAAAACTAATGTGTTTGATTTGCATGTGTGCTTACCGAAATGTTCAGGATTCCCCTGGCAGCCTGTAGGTCCGGTCTGGACATCTGGTCGGGTTGAAACATGTGACTGAAGCTTTAGTTCCTACCTTTTTGTTGTTCCGTGAGCATATTAAAAAGATTACCTGGCTCGTAGTTAGCAACTTATAAACAAACATATTTAAATGTGAATTGAAAAAAAACAACAATTATGTGAGCCTGCTTAGTTTGCAGTTAAAATCGGGGTGTGTCTCTGCTAAATAGACAGCAGCGAGTTTTGAGGACAAAAAACCCCATCTTATTAATGATTTTTGTTTTTTTTGATTATATATCTTATTGTATAAACGCTGATTCTCTGCAGAAAGATGATAAAGCTTCTTTAGTGGTCTTTTTTATTTAAACATAGATCACTTGTGTGTGTGTGTGTGTATATATATATATATATATATGTATATATGTATGTGTGTGTGTGTGTGTGTGTGTGTGTGTAGGTGTGTGTGTGTGTGTGTGTGTGTGTAACTAACTAAATTACGTCTGACCATTCTCCAAAAAAAACATCACGTTAATGTGAATGCATTCTTCGGCTGTTTACATTTTATGACTGTTTTAATTTCTCCGCGTGCCACAGGGCGTCAGAAACCTTGGCCACGCCCAGGTCACATGCTAATGAGCACTAATCCAATCAGGAGCGAGGACGGGAAACAGCTGACGGTGAACAACAACAGACAACGCCGTCTTTTCCTGCAGGTTGTGGTGTGTAGTAGACTCCTGCACGTAGCTCACAAACTTCAGGGACGCCTCCCCTGTAAGAGTGGATGTCTGGCTCCGGCTGTGATGCATGTTTAACACTTTATTCGTTCACCCTACACCACCTGTGTAAAAAAAGGGACGTGGCACGAGACTCGAGGAGCTCTGGAGCTCGTGCTCCGTCCATCCCAAACCAGTCGCACAATGGCCCCGTCCCTCATCCGAGCTTGCCGCAGTCTGGCTCTCTCAACGTGGCTGCTGTCTTTCTGTTTCGTGCACTTGCTGTGTCTGGACTTCACCGTTGCAGAGAAAGAGGAATGGTACACGGCTTTTGTCAACATCACCTACCTGGACTCCGTCACTTCGGAGGTAAAGACGGAGAAAACCGAGTGTGGGCGCTATGGTGAGCACTCCCCGAAGAAAGAAGCGAGAGGTCTAGTCCTGATGCCTTCAGTGCTGCAGGACAAGCAGGCGTGCGACCCCAACGTCAGGTTCCCGCCTGTATTTCCCAACACCGCCTGGATAGCTTTGGTGGCTGCAGGGAACTGTTCTTACCGGGAGAAAATCCGTAACATTGCAAACCTCAACGCCTCTGCAGTTGTCATATACAATGTGGGCTCCAGTAGTACCAACGACACCATCACAATGCCCCATCCAGGTAAGAGTCAGCCTGTCAGCGTGTGAGATCTTTTCAACACTAGTCCTCCTGTTCCGTCGACTGGTGGAGGCCTGACAAAAAAGCCCTCAAATTTAGTAGTTGCTATAGTGTGGAGCATCTCTGGCCGAAATGATTGGGTTTCATTGTCCCTGCTGAAGTCCAAGAGCTCATCTGCATCTGTGCAACATGCAACATAATCAATAATTTTGGTGGCGTGGCGTGATAGAAAAGTGTTTTGGCTTTTAGACTAATGAGCTGATTATCTAAACCCTTCAACTGGTTTAAGATGTTGCTGACGTTTTTGTTTGTTTGTTTTTAACAAATCTATCTTAAGTGATTAAATATTTTTTATACATGCTTGAATAAATTAGGTATACGATGGTACTTGCATTTTTTTTAAGCTTATCTCTAAGAGAAAGCCCTATACATTTGTTTATTTTTGTATTTTTTTGTTTACAAATATTTCCTATTTATTAACATTGAATTTTAAAACATTTGTTTTCAAAAGTTGACATGGGGATGGACCTAACCTCGTAACTTGCATACGTTTTTGGAAGCAATCTATTTGTTGCCACAAACAGCTTTTTGGGTCTAGGTCTATACTGTATATTTAAGGATACAGCCTTAATATCATTTTGAATATGAAGTCATTATAAAGAAAACCAATGTAACCAACATGAGCATTTAAATCATGTAACTGTGTTGTTGAAAGCCCACTCTGCCACTTCACAGTTAAATGTCTCATTTAAAACCAGGTTTGTTTGTTTTTGTTTTTTTTTACCTTTGACTTGGGGCACAGTCAATACACTACTAAAGTATACACTTATTGAAAAACTGATATGTGATAATAAATGTCCTGAAAAGTCAGTCCTCAGTTTCACCTATAATGTTTTTCTTGTCTCTATTTGCCAGAGGCAGAGCAGGCGCATGCACAGATAACTGGACAAACCCTTCGCTGTTTAAACAGCTTTAAGTACCTCTTGTTGACATAAAAGAAAATATGTAAGACGAAGGGTTACCTACAAAGATGTGGACACTTTTGGCTTTGATTCAATTCAACCAGAGAAAACTGCAGTGATTGCTCGTCATTGTGTTTTGGGAGCAGCTGCATTAATAATAATATTTCTGATTCTGATAAGACAATCCATGGTGACAGTGTGCATGTGCGTGACCTCAGGATGGGATTTCTCTAACTTTTCTGGCTTCTTCAAGTTATTGTTTTCAGTTTAATATTCTCGCTTCAATCGAAACATTTCGCTCTCACTTTTTCTGGAACCAAAATCTAAATTAAAAGACCTCCTTTTACAAAGTGCACCTTTTTCGCCAGATGAGTTTTATTATTAGCTTGTGTAAACGGTGACATTAAAGCGGTCTTCAGTTTATGAGCAAAGCCTTGCTTTCCACTTGACTTGTGTTTCCATTAGAAATGGGCTCACAGCAAGTTACTGGTTTTCATAAAGGTGCGGCTGAGCAGACAACTACACCTGTGCCAGACAACAGCAAAATGCATGAAAGGGTTATAGAGAAACATATTTTAAAGCAAGAAGCATGCAACACATGGCCACATAATGGTCAATTGGTTATGAGATGATTAATAACTAAAATATCTTTTTTTCCCCAGGCCAGACAGAAAGGCCAAAGAAACCTGCCATGATAAAAACAGATGATCTTAGTTCAATGCAAATCCGCCTGAGCTTTTACTCAAATGCAGTGACTTGATTTTTTTTCCACAACGTAGGAAAGCTGTAGCATTCAATTGCTTCTTATGTGTTGAAGCAGCAGCGACATGTCTTCATATCTTAATACGTAAAGCTTAAAAACAATTAAAGCATCTTTTATCAGGCAGCTCTTCTCAGCAATTTAAGAATTTTAACTCGCAAGTTAGATGAAACTGAAATATCCTTGAAGAAAAAAAAGTTGTCTTAGCCACTGTTACACAGTAAGTTGCATTACATGGGAAACTATGAGAAGTGTTTAAGTCAAAACTAGACCATTGGTTCACAAAAAAGGTCATAAGTACACAGACTAGAAGTTGTGCTTTGCATTTGATATCAGCAACATGGCCACTCATTAAAAAAACAAAAAAACATGAGAGGTGAGGTTCAGGAAAGGTGTGATAACAAAGACAGTACAGAAAAGTCCAGTAACAGAATACAGTGACAAAAAATGGCTTATAAAGTGTGGACTGAATGCGAGGCTGCCAAAGAAATAATGGAGTACTTCTCTGTACAGAGCCAGCACAGCTGGGCTGTAAAATCCATGGTCACTTGAGCCAAAAAGCTCTCATTGCCTGGCTCTATTATGTAAAGCTGAGTGGTGTCAGAGTAATGTCCAGCCCTGGAACATAGAGCCAGGTCTGTGACACTGTGTGCTTATCAACTCGTAAAGGTCCTCTCCTCAAACTCCACGGAGCCTTATCACTGACAGCACTTCTACATTTAGTCTCCCAGATGAGTTGTGTAGAATTATTGTGCAGGATTAAATGATAGTATTTGCTTATCACTTTCTCACTGAAGAGTAGATGTTAACATTGATACTACTGGCATCTCATGGCAAATAAATTGCTAAAGAAAGCAGCAGATTATTATAGTTAGCATTTTAACAGCTAGCTGGGTCAGGCTAAAGGCTAAGAAAACATTTCTTGATGCAAACCTGTTTTTTTGTATGTTTTTCATGTTGCAAAAACTGTAAAGGTGACTCTTGGACTGTCACTGTGGTAGGATTCAAACTTTTCTTTTGCCACAGAGAAGCAACTTCTTTTAGTCTGTGACTGTCAACTGTTCATTCCCTATAGTGATTATCTGGGATGTAGTAAAACCACATTAGAGTGTAGAGCAACATATTCAGATAAATCAAACTAGATATAAAAAAGTTAAAATAAAAACACAGTAATATGTTATTAATAAAAGTTTCCTCATGTTTCAAGTCAATTATTTTAAGCTCAGCCAAGCTAATCGACTGCTAGCCTCAGCGAGATATAGTGTACACACGTGTTACATTTTAACCACAGGGAGTGCCGTGACCCCAGTGAAAAGTGAACAGAGGTATCTTGCACAAAGTCAAGCGTTTTGCATTCACAGTGTAGGAAACGTTGTCTAATTTAGGCTAGCATATGGCTGTTATAAAAGTTAATTCTGTGCTAATCTTTGCCTCAGTGTTATCCTCTCTGCAGCAGACCAAAGCCCTGCTAATGAAACCAAATCCCAACTGTAAACAGACATGTAGGCAAAATCACTGAGGACAATAATATTCTCGTTTGCCTCCATATTTTGGCCAAATGGTCTTTAAAACGGACCTTTTCACAAGTTCAGCCTCAGTCTCATACCTCCTGTTTTAGAAGCAGCTATTTTTGTCCACTAGCTGCGTCACAGTGGACAGTAGAAGGAGATAAGAGTCAAGGCTTAGTGAAATCTTACATGCCTTATTATGCCTCTCCGTATTTTCGGTTGGCTATGAAGCTGAAACTGGCCAAAGACTGTAGATGCAACAGTTTTATTCTTGAATTGATTTCCTTTTTGAGATGAGAAAATGTGGTTCATCACGTGTTAACAAAAGCTTTTTTTCCTTCACAGTGACTTTCTCTTGCAGGCATATATTCATGGTGAATTAAGTCTGGTCAGTGTGTTAGCTTATACATAAGAGAGGTTTACAATAAAGTAAACATTCATGCATTGAATGCGTCAGAAGTCTTGAGAAATGTGCTTACATCACTGTGGATGACTGCTATTATCATATTACCGAAGCCATATATTCTTAAAAGTTTAATATTAGTAAAAATGTCTTCCAACAATGACTTGCAATGTTTAAATGTGTATGTAAGTGAGTGAGACATTGGTAGATACTTCAAGGGAGAAGTGTGACATCTCTTGGCTCAACAGCCTGGTGTTCAGCAGCGTGTTACCATCTGTTTGCTGTCTAAACACAGACGTTTGTTTCTCCTCTGTCACTATTTGTAGCAGGGTTTGCTTTAGAAGCTCTGATATACATAAACTCATTTTGAGGGGGGCAGCTGCTATAAGGCAGGGGTAAATCTTGCGTTAAAAGAGGATATGCTGCCAGCCGGCACACAAAGTGCTTTGAACTTGTTTCTAACGTAACCATCAAACGTTATTACAAATGGTACTGTACCTAAATGTAGCTCCCATTTTTAAACAGGGATTAAAACCATTATGTTCTCTATTCTTCAAAATGTATAAACAAATATATCCATGTCACATAAATGCCTTTGCCGATTCCTGCACATTTATGAAACTGTATGTAAAAACAAACATGTTTTTTAGTCAGGTTTGTTTCATAAAATGCTGTGCAGATTTAACAACAAACCAGTTACATAAAGGGATTTATGAGCATGGCTGAGAAATGCATCATAGCTTTCACCCTGAAAATGTAGCATATCAGATGGAATCAAAGCCTTTTAATCTTCTGGAAAACAAAACACAATATTTTCCCCTCTGTCTTGCTTGGTCTGTTGCAAATTCCTACTAGATTATATTGTTCAAATAGCTTGATGTAGATCCTCACTTGGTTCTAAAGGCTTGGTCACAGCACTGTGTATCTGGCAGCTGCTGTTGGGATGGCATGTTGAATAAAGCTACTGTTTATGGGGACTGATTGAGGGATCGAAGCACTGCAGGGAGCCACTGTGACTTCATGCAGCTATAAAGAGACGACAGAAGGAATATGATGTAATAGTTTGTCAAGCTGCTGATGCACTTCCTGGAAACATTGTACAACTGTACGGATGAGAGAGTGGGGCCCTGTTATTCCCTCTCGTCTAGAAACTACAGACTTGTTTCAGCGTCAGAGCCCATATGTCATTTTCTTATTTCAGACCAATTCAGAAAAGCTATGGGGACCAGAGCAAGGGCTTAGAAACGGGTACAGATGTGAATATTTAAGTGTGATTTTTTTTTTTTTTTTTTTTGGTGCAACGACAGCATGTAAGGATTTACCACGAAGTATCTTTGTTTTTCTCTGTTCAGCCATGTTATACTCCTCCCCAGATGTAGTCATTAAAAACAGTACTTCTGAGGTAGAACACATGATCTGGTAATAACTTTTCTCTTTCATTAAAAACCATAGACTGTAAACTTTGTGTTACTCTTAGACATCTTTCAGGTGCACAAGTAGAAAAATGTTCAATGATTGTATGTCTCAGAAGCCTTTACGGTGCACAGCATGCAGGCCAACAACACTGAAATTATTATTGTTTTCCTCATTTGTTACATATAGTAATTAATACAATAATGAAAATTGCAAATAATGAAAAGATCCTGTTATATTTATGAACAAAAGATGTTAAAGGGGACAATACATTTTTGTTTTATTTATTTTATTTCAAAGACATTTAAGATCTTTAACAAAATGTCCATTTTCCTTCAAGATGTTTTACATGTTATTTGTGTGTATTAAAAGAATCTAAACTGTTCTTTAGGTGTTTCTAACTGAATTCCTAAATATAACACTGAGGTAGGGATCATCTGAATTGTTGCTTTGCATGATGTGGGTTTTCTTATGTGTGTGCAGGTACAGGGGACGTTGTGGCCGTCATGATACCAGAGCCTAAAGGTCGTGAGATTGTGGCCTTGCTGGAGCGTCATATTTTGGTCACATTACACATCACTATAGGAACCCGCAACCTGCAGAAGTATGTGAGCCGAACGTCAGTTGTGTTTGTCTCTATCTCCTTCATCGTTCTCATGATCATCTCCCTCGCCTGGCTCGTCTTCTACTACATTCAAAGATTCCGCTACGCTAACGCACGAGACCGCAACCAGGTAATGTACAAAACTCTGGGAACTGACTGTGCTGTAGTACTGTGGTCTTCTCATGCATTTTTCCCATCTGGTTTCTCTATAAAGCTGTAAAGAGAGGTCAGAATTAGCCTGACAGCTGGCCGAAAGAGAGACAAGGCAAATCAGTGAACCATCAACCCACTCAGGTTTCTGGCCCTTTGAGTTGACTGAGCAAATACTGGCTATTTCCATGTCTTTATTATGAGTGGTTTCCTCTGACGTTTCCATGACGTCGGAGATTACAATTCCCCATCTTGCCTGGTATCATAGAAGCCAGTCCCATGGCAACCACTGTTTGCATTTTCACTTTGAATTATGTTGACTGATGTTGTACAAAGATGTCCGCCTGTTTATATACGTATTTGTCAGGCAACTGAGCCAGGTGAAGACATTGTAGTGGAGGTGTTTTTGACAAATGTTGCATAACTTTATATTGCCTTATAACACCTATAAGGACCTGCTCATTAAACATAATGGTGAAATGAACAGACAGATTAAACTTTTCTCAAATTATGTCTGAAAATAAAAACAACTCAGAGTTTGTGTTTAAGACAAACTGATTAACCCACCTCGACAAATTCCTGCCGAGCTCCAATCTTTAGAGAAATGTAATGATCCTGTCTCATACTTGAAATCCCTTCACTGGCTCCCTGTTAGGCAAAGAATTGATTTTAAAATACGTTTAACTGTCTTCAAATCCTTGAATGGCTTAGCCCCTCTCTACATTACCGGCATGCTCACTCAATACACCACAGACAGATCCCTGAGATCCTCAAATAAAGGACTCCTCACTGTACTAAGAATTCACTTTAAATCAGCCCATCAGCTTCAATCACTACGGCCCCATTCTCTGGTTTCCAAACCACATGAGCTTAGGTCTGCTACAACAGTTTGTTCTTTTCAAAGCAAATTAAAAACACATCTTTCTGCTTTTAGGAAGGTTCTAATTATTTTAGAATCTTAACTTTGTATATTTTATTAATGAAATACCTTCTTATCTCATATGCTTTTACATTGTTGTGTATCTTTGTTATTTTTCTGTATTAAAGCACATCGAGTCCACGCCTGTCCTATGAAATGTGCTACAGTATATAAATAAACTCAGAATCTACCACCTTTTTATATGTAACAATATTAACTGTCGTTTTTTGTAATGCCAGTACACTTGAAAATCTCAAATGGTACAGTGATAATTCTCTATAGTTTATTAACCCATGTGTACAAGATTAACAGGACACTGTGTTAACAAGGAACTTTATTAGTTTACAGGAAATTAGTTCCTCTTAAGAACATGTTTTTTTAAATGTTAATCTCCAAACAAACAGCTCTCTTTACACACTCCTCTCGTCCAAGCATCATTTTAAACTCGAGCTTGAGTTAAAGTCGATAACTGTTCTGTATAAATGTATTTGTAATAAGCTCCACTGGTATTCAGCTCGTCTCATGTTACTATTTTTAGAGTCTGGATTCTAATCATTGCGGGGGACTTGCTCTCCAACAGTGACAGTTTTTTTCATTCGTTTAAAACACAGCATGCAATGTTGGCTCTGCTCATCACTAATGTTAAAAAGTGACACTGATGAGTCCCCAGCATGCATGTTGGTGCACTTTCAATCAACACATAGACTTGTGATGGGATTTGGCAATATTTTATATACAGAAGAAAATGCATGCACACAGACACTGTGATACCTTTATACTGCTGAGTACAGAGCAACGGGCTTTGTCAGTAAAATAGCTTTTTTTTTTTTTTTTTTCCTCTGCAGAGACGTTTGGGAGATGCTGCCAAAAAGGCTATCAGTAAGCTGCAAGTGCGTACCATAAAGAAAGGAGATAAGGTAAGGAATTCTACTCACAATTCAAAAGTACACTTTACACAAACTTCACAGCCCATTTAGCTGTGCTGTAAGTTAAAAAAAAGAAAACACAAGTGTACAAAGATTTTTTTTTTTTTTAATTATTATTCAAATCCATCTGCAAACATTTGAATTGGTATATATTTAAGGATTCATTTTCCATCGTTCCTTTGTGCTTTGTTCTAGGAGACTGAGTCAGAATATGACAACTGTGCAGTTTGCATTGAAGGTTATAAACCCAACGATGTTGTCAGGATATTACCATGCAGGTAAGCGGTGTGTGCTTGATCTTTGTAGAAAATGAAAACCTACGCGTCTGTTTAGAGTTAACGCAGAGGTAAAAAGTAAAGCATAGCTACTTATTTGCACTATGTTTAAGCAGTTTTAAATGTTATATGTATTCTGCCCTTTTCTTTGGTCAGGCATTTATTTCATAAGCACTGTGTAGACCCCTGGCTACAAGACCACCGCACGTGTCCCATGTGTAAAATGAACATCCTCAAAGCTTTGGGAATCCCAGTAAGATTCTTTTTATTTGTCCTATTGCTTTTTGGCTACTATGTTGGTTTTTTTTAGTAAAAAATAAGATTTCCTGTTATCTTGTGACTGTTCTAACTTTAAAGTGAAAAACACAAGGACACATGCAGCAAAGTGCTTTAGAGACATGTTTTACATGTTTCAGCTCAACCCAGACTGTACAGACGAGGTTCTTCCAGACTATGATACATCTGTGGGGGGTCCAGCCAATGCCATCAGCGGAGCAAGTGAAATCACTGTAAATGAGAGCTCGGTGGTTCTAGATCCATCTGGGAGAGCGATAAGCCTTCAGCAGCTTCATCCAGAGATGGCACCTCAGGCAGGGGAGGAGAACTACGTCATTGCCAGCAGTAAGCACACTATGTATTTTTAAGTCAGAGTCACAATGAGAAACTTTTCACCTTAAGTCACGTCAAAGGGTTATGTGGTATAAATGTGAAAAAAAAAAAAAAAAAGAGTGATTGTGATTTAGAAAGTTAGCGCCACAATATGTATCACTGTACATTTCTTTCACACCGTGAAGCCACAACCTTTGGCCCAACCTGGTGAAAAGAAGGTTGAGACTTTACAACATACTGCAAAACATACTGTTCTCTAAAATGAACCAGCTTTCTAATGGTATGCTGGTTCTGGTTTTATAGCCTTTTTTAACATTTGATTGAAATAGTTTAATCTGATGCCTATACCAGGCCAACAGCCACCTGGTGCTGTTGCCAAATTCAGATCCACTCTGGGAAAACAGAAGGCTTAGAATACTGTTTCCTTTCCAAGATGTCACATCCTAAGTCACACACACTGAAATATTTGTGTTTAAGCATGTCTACATATTAGCCCCATATATATACACTCAACAAAAATATAAACGCAACACTTTTGTTTTTGCTCCCATTTGTCATGAGATGGACTCAAAGATCTAAAATTCATTCCAGATACACAATATTACCATTTCTCTCAAACATTGTTCACAAATCTGTCTAAATGTGTGATAGTGAGCACTTTTGCTTTGCTGAGATAATCCATCCCACCTCACAGGTGTGCCACATCAAGATGCTCATCAGACACCATGATTAGTGCACAGGTGTACCTTATACTGCCCACAATAAAAGGCCACTCTGAAATGTGCAGTTTTGTCTCACAGCAAAATGCCACAGATGGCGCAAGCATTGAGGGAGCGTGCAATTGGCATGCTGACAGCAGGAATGTCAACCAGATCTGTTGCTCGGGCATTGAATGTTCATTTCTCCACCATAAGCCGTCTCCAAAGGCGTTTCAGAGAATATGGCAGTACATCCAACCGGCCTCACAACCGCAGACCACGTGTAACCACACCAGCCCAGGACCTCCACATCCAGCAGGTTCACCTCCAAGATCGTCTGAGACCAGCTACTCAGACAGCTGCTGAAACAATTGGTTTGCATAACCAAAGAATTTCTGCACAAACTGTCAGAAACCGTCTCAGGGAAGCTCAACTGCATGCTCGTCGTCCTCATCGGGGTCTTAACCTGACTCCAGATCGTCGCCGTAACAGACTTGAGTGGGCAAATGCTCACATTCGATGGCGTCTGGCACGTTGGAGAGGTGTTCTCTTCACGGATGAATCTCGGTTTACATTGTTCAGGGCAGATGGCAGACAGCGTGTGTGGCGTCGTGTGGGTGAGCGCTTTGCTGATGTCAATGTTGTGGATCGAGTGGCCCATGGTGGTGGTGGGGTTATGGTATGGGCAGGCATCTGTTATGGACGAAGAACACAGGTGCATTTTATTGATGGCATTTTGAATGCACAGAGATACCGTGATGAGATCCTGAGGCCCATTGTTGTGCCATACATCCATGAACATCACCTCATGTTTCAGCAAGATAATGCACGGCCCCATGTTGCAAGGATCTGTACACAATTCTTGGAAGCTGAAAATGTCCCAGTTCTTGCATGGCCAGCATACTCACCGGACATGTCACCCATTGAGCATGTTTGGGATGTGCTTGACCGGCGTATACGACAGCGCGTACCAGTTCCCACTAATATCCAGCAACTTCGCACAGCCATTGAAGAGGAGTGGACCAACATTCCACAGGCCACAATTGACAATCTGATAAACTCTATGCGAAGAAGATGTGTTGCACTGCATGAGGCAAATGGTGGTCACACCAGATACTGACTGGTTCTGAGTCCCCAGACCCTCAATAAAGCAAAAACTGCACATTTCAGGGTGGCCTTTTATTGTGGACAGTCTAAGGTACACCTATGCACTAATCATGGTGTCTGATGAGCATCTTGATGTGGCACACCTGTGAGGTGGGATGGATTGTCTCAGCAAAGCAAAAGTGCTCACTATCACACATTTAGACAGATTTATGAACAATGTTTGAGAGAAATGGTAATATTGTGTATCTGGAATGAATTTTAGATCTTTGAGTCCATCTCATGACAAATGGGAGCAAAAACAAAAGTGTTGCGTTTATATTTTTGTTGAGTGTATATACACACACACACCTTCAGGCTGTTAACTGATGTTAAACATCTGCTTGCTATCAGCACCTCATGGTGTAACTAAATGCACATGTGACTTAACATGTGTTAAGTTTTAAAAAGTTTGGAGTCACGTGTTATAACACTTAGGTTATGTCTTCAAGGATGAATACACAGATGTAATGTTATATTTTTATATTAAGTGATTTAAAAAGACACATTCATAGGAAAACGCCTACATGTGTTTGGTTTTAACAATTGAAGCTGCTCATTTATCCATTATTAAACAACTAATTCAGCAGGCCATTAAAGGGTTCAGTCAGTGGTGGAAGCTTTACAATTTGCTTCTGGTTGATGTAATTACTCTTGTGTGTGTTTTTTATTGTCGTTCCTGCTGTTTTTTTTTACCACTTCGAGGTCTTCTCACTGTCAGCGCAGGGCTCATTATGAAAGTTTTATTTGAAGAGCTGGAGGGGCGGGATGGAACAGTAAAGAAAGATGAAGTGTCTGAGTAACCTGTGCCAAAGTTATGCTGCTCAGCACATCAGACTGGCTCCTACTTTCTGTTTCCATGCTTAAACTGTATTTATACACAGTCACTGTTTCAGAAGACTCAAACCTGACAACCAACAGATATGGGCTGACATTAGAGCGCCAAACGGCCATTTTCTCCTTTACCTCTGCCTTCAGTCTTTCTTTAAAGGCAGGGTTGGAAATTTTCGAAAGCTAGCATGATTTTGAAAGTAGCATTCTCTCCATTCTCCATATAGACCCAGCCCTCCCCTCAAAAGCCACACCCCTCACTTGCATGCACTAGTGCCATTGGTCCAGAAGCGTATTTCAGCTCATGCCTTGAGTGTGGGCTCATGCATGCATGGGGTAGGCTTGATTGGTTCATAAAACGTGTGCCGAGTGCCAACATTGGTCGAAGTTTTTATACGTTTACAATTGCTACGAATGACAGATTTTTTTTTTGTTTCTTTTACAGAACACAAAAATGTAACTAAATAAAATTACTGTCAGGACCTTAAGACAGTTTCAACCAAAATAAACCAAAACCAAAAATGTATCTGGAGAAAATTACCTACCGTAGCTTTAATTCACCTCATTTGAGGCGACTTGAGTCGATGTAGAGTGCACGTGCTTTGTATGCTCATTGTGTGCACACTTGTGTGACATCTCTGTTATGTAGTACTTTCCAATATGGCTTAAAGGGACTCAGGAGATGCTGCTGCACAAAGATTTGTGTACTTCTGTGCACTTGACAAGCACTACATCAGGAGGTGTTCCCCTCCCGACGAATTAGTGTGTAAATCAAATGCCATTTGTCATATGTCAATGCACCATTGTACTAACAGAGAGGATGTCACTGACAGACAGTTAGTACGAGAGGAAAAAGCAGATCTGTCAGGATTTCTGCTTCAGAGAGCTGGCAGTGATGGAGAGTGGAGTGTGTTGTGTCTTTAGGCTGAATAATGAGTGTTGTCGTTAAAAGCTCTGCAGCTATCATTCTTACACAGTCAGGTGTTTATTGGGTGTTTACTGCAGTCAGGATACTTGGGGAAAAAAAGGTTGGTGCTTTGCTTTGTGATGTCTTACATTTCTGTTACTTACTTCCTTTCTAAATTCTTCACAACTCTCCTGATACAGTGCCTGTATGCACGCTGAATGCAGATATTTGCTTAAGAAATTGGTAGAGAAAAAAAGGAGCTAAATAATCATCAAACACAGGTTCCAGTTATACTGACATTGGCCCTAAGTATTCAGCCTTGTCTAGAGATTTTGACCCTGTACAGATACACTGACCTGCCACGTCATTAATCTGTCCCTCTTTCCATCCTCAGGTGAGCACCCGCCTCCACTCAGCAGTGATTCAGACACCTCTATCATCATGGGTGTGGAGATAGGCATGTCTGAGGTAGACCTGTCTTTGGATCAGGAATGTCAAGGAGGTAAATCCTGAAGAGAAAGTAAGAATCACCAGGAAAAAGTAGTTAAGAGCTGGAGCTTCCCCTCTCCCCCTCCCACAGGAAGTGACAACCCCCAAAGAAGGGTAGACGGGAAACAGAACACAGCAGCACAAAAACAATCAGTTCTGCCCTGACTGCATCTGTGGACATGTGGCTTGCTAGTTTTTTTCCTGCAGCCCCACCTTAGCGTTTTTTGTTGGTTTGGTGGTGACATCGCAGCCAATCACAGCACTCACATTGTGGCTGCCCAGTTTGTCCACCTTACACAACAACTGCTGAGATGTAGAAGCCTTTCACAGCTCTGAGAAGGCAGTTTTAGTCTCTCAACACACTCTGGCAACGTAAACCTGCTGCTGGACACAATGTAAGCACAAGAAAAGCAGGGTCCTCCTTAATGCCAGAATACAGCTTTAATTATTAAAGAAAAAAATCTGTATAGATTGTTTGATTTCTTAGTATGAGATCGCTGCCAATATATTCCAGAAGAAAGTTTGACTAAAGTGATGACTACAAAGCACGTATAAAGCCTATATCAGCGATTTCTCAAACAGTTGGTGTGTATTCCCACCAGCACTTTCAACTTCAGACTTACAGGTGATGAAAACTCGAAACTTGAAGGGGTTGGTCTTTTCGTTCATGTGACTATGTAACCTTAAGGAGTTGAAATATGTATGCACACGTTATGCTGTAATTTCAAAGTGTAGCTGTTCTATTACTGTTCTGTGGGACCCTTAAATACAACGTTTTAGATATTCCTGTTGTTGGGAGGAATTAATCAACCAGACACATTTCTGTCCACACGTTTGACAATCATAGCTTGTCACAAGCAGTTTGAAGTGATGTCACCCACTGCCCTGCTGAAACTGCTGCTGATATACAAGTTGTCACAACACAAGATGTGGGTGATTAATCCCTTCCATCTGTCTGGAGGTTGATGTTTATATCAATGTTACCACTGCTGCTAAATACAGCCGGCAGTAGCAGTTGTCTAAACCAGATTCTGGTGAAGTGAAGACTCTGTAGACTATTGTCGTACACTCGTCAAACCAGCCAGTATAGATGTGTTGACAACAAGTCTTTGTGCCAAGAATATCAGGAGTATTTTAAACCTGGTTATTGATTTTCATGCACAATGATTTTTTTTTTGTCTGCCAAACAGTGCTGAATGTGTTCATATATGAAACTGAAGAAATGACCTGGGGACAGCTTGTGTTGGTGAAAAAAGGGATTTTGAGTAAAATGTCAATTCACTGACAATACTGCTGCCCCAAGCATGAGATTTATTTATGGCATGAAGAGCTTACAGCATGACGTTTACAGGTCCAGGATATTTGAGAAGTTTTGTTTGGATACATCCCACACTAAGCCGGCTAGATTTGTTAGAGGACATGCATGCATTGTTGTGTTTTCTTGCATTGTTGTGTATCGTCTCCGCACAGATACACAACAATGGACAATCTAATAGGAAATCTAATAGGAAAACGGTTACATTTCAACTTGTGCTGAGAAATGTGTTGGAAGTCCAGTTTCTCAGTAAAACGGGGAGTTATCACCTATTATCACCTTCTGCTACTTTAAGCTAATTAGTTTTAGCTGTCCGCCCCAGGACGTTACCGTTTTCTATCGCTCTTTACGCCTTCATGGCTATGTTTAGGGGACAGCAAGTTCAACAAATAATCTATACATCACCTACTCAGGATCAAAAAGTTTACAGTCATAGTTAACAGCAAAGTGAGCAACTCATTTTAGGGCAGCAGCTAAAGCGATATTACTCTCAGAAGGTAGAAGGGACCAAAAACAGAAAGACTGAATATTAGAATAAGATTCTCAACTTAACCAGAAACACAACTGCAAAAGACTGTTCTGTGTACTTGACAAGCACTACATCAGGAGGTGTTCCCCTCCCGACTATTTAGTGTGTAAATCAATCTACAATAAATGTAGCCAAAACTTCTGTTAATACAGCTTTATATGTTGCTGTAGGATTGTTTGTTCTAAGCTGACCTCCTGCTTCCACATTAAAAAGCTGGACAGAAGTTTTCTATCCAAAGGTTGTTTTTTTCAACTGCTCTGAAGGATTTTTCTTATAGGCACCAGCATTTTTTAAATATATACTTTTAATTGGCAGACGCCTTCAGGTAGCTTTTACTGATTCTAATTTAAAAATCCAGGACTTAAGGTTTCATCAAGAGGTTTCTTTAAATAGATTTAAACTACAGCATTGTAACTTCAATGTCAAATTGTAACTAGTATAGTCAAGCTACTGCTTTAGGTCGTGGTCAATTCATCCCCGTCAAACTTTATGCAATAACAGAGATGTTAAGCACATGCACAATGACACAATGCATCTTTTGATTTTACAATTACAGCTCATTTTCTGTGTGAGGAACATTTGCTGAGGGTAGATTGTGGGATAAAAACAAAGATATAAAGCTATAGATTGATAATGTAGCCGGCTTTGTGTGGATTTAGTCTCAGACTATGAAGATAATGCTGACTGTTGATTTAAATCCTTCTACTGTTTGTAGTCTAACCCATTTTTACTTTTACTTCTGTAGTTCTGTTGTAGCACTTTGCATTAAGTCCTTTTTTACCTTTTCTATAATTTCCTATTTGACACAAGTGACTCTGTGGGATCCAAACAACTCAGCTGGGTTTGTTTCCTCTTACATTCCTGTTGACTTGCACACTGATGAAGCACAGACCCACAGTCCATGGAGCCAGTGGAATTTAACTGGTGATTTTCAATTCCAGTCATTGTTTCCATTATGTTCTGCTGCCACCTGGGACTCTAGTTATATAACACGCACATTGTGCAACACTCCCTTGTTAGGGTCAATCGTTAAAGAATCATCAAATGTAGGGGCAAATGTTTGTAAGTGTTGCTTTTTGAAGGGACAAATTTTGAGCATTCTTTTTGCTACTTTCTGCCCACAGAAAACACCCACTAGATAATACTTGTTGCTAAAGTAAGAAGTTGCAACATTTTCTGACAGCTGTTTTTCACATAGAAATGCTGCCTGTTGATGGGAAGAGTTTGACCGTTTTCACATTACCATTACAACACTTGCCCATCATATTTTACAACATCTAATTAATCTAGAGACCATCAACTATTTCATTTTGTTGTCTCGTGTGTTTTCTCCTGTTTGTTTAAAATGTCCTATTCTGCACTTTAACCCTCCAGTGAACGAGGAGCGGCTTTACTGAATGACTTTAGAGAATCAACCTGTATGTACAGGTTTTGAGAAAGAGGGCTACAGTATTGAACTTGGCACGTGACTCAGCTGATGGTTATTTTATAATGTTGTAATCTTTTGTCTGTTCTAATGTGTATGTTTGGGTTCAGAGGGGGATGTCGACATATTGTACACTATATCCAGCAGATATAACAGCATTGCTATTTTGTAATATAAAAGAATTCTGTGAATAATGGGTGTGTCTGTCCATTCTTTGTATAATGAACACTCGCGTGAAGGGCTACAATTGTGACTTGAAATACGTTTGAAACAGGTTTCTTTTTATAAGCTCAAATAAGATGTTTTTGGTGCAGAAAGCAGTGTGGAGGAACACTGTCAGAGCTCACAAAGTTGGTGTGAGACTGAAATCAGTTGTTAGTTAGAAAAACATTTTATAATAAAGCAGCGCTCTGACCACATGCTGCACACACTGTAGTACAATAATAATGGAAACCTTTTGAGAAATGGGTTTGTGTTCTTAAATTAATAAATTAGAGCTTCAATGGAAGTTCTTTAATTATTACTGAGAGAACACTTAAATAGCTATCGAACAGTTGACAATAAGACGGCGCAATTTACCTTTTATCTCAAACGTTTCCCGTACTATTTTCTCATTTCTTTTCTCAAAGGTGCAGTTGCTGAATATTGTGGGATTATGTTTAATTTCAAACAATCTGAACACTGTGCAACATCCTGAAACAACAAACATCTCAGAAAATGCTCAGTATATTCAGAAACACAGCACATTCAAACATTCACATTCATCAAGCTTGGAAGCTGTAAGAACTCATCAGTGCTCCGACAAAAGAAACGCTCTGTAACAATTAAACTGCCATATGACTTTAAAGTCAGTCTCATGAAGTCAGCTGTGTTTGGAGTTTTTTCTCAGACCCATTCTTACTTCACATGGAACTGCGATGGACAGAACCAGACCTGTCGCCAGACCTTAGTCTTAGGGGGGGGGCAAATAAAATGCATGGGGGGGCACAATTATCAGCCAATACGCATTTTTTAGTAATCTTATACTGTATTCGCATCTATCTATCTGGGCTTTAACAATATTCTTAAATAGGTAAAGTATAAACATTAAGACTTAAAAAGATAATGACAGCCTAAGCTCGGAGGGATAAATTATTATCAATTAATATAACTGATTGTAACAGTCCCTCCTACGTGGTTAGTTTACATAGTTTGACAGTCAGCCAAAATCCATTCAATAGTGAGTGATTCAGGTAGTAAGTTGTTCTTTGATTTATTCACCAGATTGAATAAGGAGTGAAAACTACAAGACAAAAGAAAATGCACAGATTACTGTCATAAAAAATATTAGAGGTGGGACTTGATTAAAAAAACTTAACTAATTAACTCAGGGCTTTCTAATTCATGAATCGCATTTTAAGTGCATCACAATATTCACCACTTTTCAATCTAAATGGATTTTAGTGGATGAATGAATACAATGCATGCAGTTTTACTTGCTTCTCAGTTTCATAAAGCTGTTGGAACTTGTTTAAAATTAGTTTTTTCTGCACAGCAGTTGGAAAGTTGGCTCACACGTCGATACCTTTAGCTCATTTTCTTACCCCTTATCTTCTACCACTAATAGTGATCTACATTCCAGAGCAACCAATTTAGTGTGGAGTGAATTTCTAAGTTTATCAGACGTTGAATGACTAATTTTGGTCCTGAAGCCAGTCATTTGGTTGAGTTTAGGCTGCAAATGCTTCTTGTTTGTACTTGTGGCGGAGCTAGCGCAGAGGGAGTGCGGAGCAATGACAAACAGTTCTGCGTTGTTTATGAGGCAAACTGTGATTTAATTATTTTCTTGTAATTAATTAATCGTAGTCAATTGGTTAAAGTCCCATCCCTAAAAAGAAATACAAATGATTAACTAAATGGTAAATGCTGACGTACTGCAAATATATAAAATATAATATGTAGTTGTCGCTAATGCTATGCTACATCCTGATGTCATGCTACATGCTATGCTACCTCAGTTGCATTACATAAAACATAGCAATATTTGTGTTGTAATTTGGCTTTGCGCACGGCATTTGTGTCCTTTTTTATCTCAGAAAACGGGTGGACTGAAAAAGGGGAATCGCTGAGGCCATTGTCAGAAACCTGTCTGAGATCCTTCATGAAGCCAGTGAAATACAGTTTATCAACACATGGAGGGTGAGACCATAGGAGCTTCAATTTCAACCTGACGGTGATCCAAGCCAAGTGCATCATTTTCAGATTTAAAGAGGAATTTAATCTGGTGACCTGGTAGACCATGATCTCAGATGGCAAACTGCTTCAGGTGAGATCTTTCTGTAATTCAGAAGTTTTCCACGAAAATCCCTGTAACAAATATTGTTTAGCATGACATAGTTTTGAGAGAAGGTGCAAGGATGAGAGGTGTAAAAATGAAGTTACAGGATCCCTGAGCGGCTGCTGGCCTCACTGAGGAGGGAGGTTGACCTGATGCTGACCCTGGGGTTCGAGGTTTTGAAATCTGTCACTACCAACACCTAGTATTAAAGTATTAGAAACAAATAGTATGTTAATGTATCTATTCGCTCCCATTTGTTATTATTTCAATATACTTGTCATGGTTGTTATTATGAGTGGGCATGGCTACCTGGCATTGGGGGTAAGCGATGTCATGAGAAGGTGTGGCCGGGGCCTTTAATTGGGGACAGGTGTAAGATTCGGGGGAAAAGAGTGGAAGGGCAAACAAATTTCCAACCACGCCACACCACACTACACCACTCCATAGCACACAAAGAAACGCTGTACTTAAATCCATTACAACGAATAAACGAACTGAAGAAGGATGAAATCAGGGTGTGCGTTGTCTAACTGACCACTCTTAACATAAAGTTGAAAATTTGCCCGTCCGATCACGGGGAGAGGAGGGGAGAGAGCAATGCTGGAAGGATTCAATGAATGAAAACCAGGAAAATAAGGATCGATCAGCTGTTCTGGTGTCTCGGAGAGCCAGGAACTCGCCGGTACCGTGAGTAGAGGCGCCGCTTCCTGACTGTGGCAAATCAAGCATTAAAGAAGATATACGAAATGTTTGGATGTGCATAAAGAAACCCCACGGTGACGTGAATTAATAAATACGGAAATACACGAACACAGCCACACAGCTGATCGCCACCTCTGCGCAATCAGCTGATCGTCTCTCCTTGTAACGCACGGATAAAACACAAAGCATCTTATGGAATAAGTCATTGTGCTCACATGAATCCAGTGATTAAAGCGCTAATAAACCCGAGGGTTTCTTGACAGACACTGAGCGGTGACTGCGCGTACCCGACACAGAGCGCTGGGTGCGCGTGCCGGACACAAAGTGACAGCTAATAAATAAAGATAATTAAACAAATCCGGCCAAGTGTTTATAAATAAAACAAATGAATAACTGGGAATCTGTGACGATGGCTGCAGGAGGGGATCTCGCGGACACAGAAACAGAAGCTGAAATGAACAGTAGACAGTATAAATCACTAAGCGCATCACGCAATGTTAAACTCGGACATTGCACGCGCAAACTAAATGAAATTGAAACAATGATGGAAGAAAGTGCTGATGTTAATAGAGTACAAGAAGGTTTCGCTGAACTTCAAAGACTGCTTGATGAATTTAAAGTGTGCCATGAATCTGTTCAGATACTGTTGCCTGATGACGCAAGAATAAATGAAACTCTTCACTGTAAGCCCGGATGTCATATCTACAAAAAAAATATTAAGTACAATGTACTTAAATTTGAAAATTTTGTTTCGTTACTAAAAAAATGTAAGTATGTTCTGCTGATCTGCAGAAAAAGTTGATTTTGTGAATAACTTTAAGTTTAATGCACTAAAATAATTAAGTTTTAGCCCTAACCACAACCAGAAGGCCTCATGAAATTTACTGAAATTTTAAACCTGTGTTCTGTTGTTGCTTGTTAATTTATCTTTTATCTGCCAAATATAAGTTTTAAAAAATCATATTGATTATTGAGTGTTTTTACATTAAAATCAGTTTCTTCTCTTCCAGTTTCGTATGTTTTAGGGCTCATCCTGCACTCAGGAGTATTTACTAGATTTGCACCCAGTAAAAATGCTTACTTAGATTTTTATATCACACTGTGACTCTGAATTTACAGCCCCTGTAAGCTAGTAGGCATGTGCAAGACCGACCACATTGAACATCCTGTTTCAAACTCGTGTTTATAGTATAATGAGCCTTTATTTTGAAAACAACCGAAAGCGCGTTATAATTACTGCACACTTGACCTTAACATCGCCCCTCCCCCACAACGGTTACCTGCTGCATGTTTGACAGGTTGAATTGACATTCGGCTGCAACTTGTCTCAGTGAGAGGTTTCTACCTGCCATGTGGTTCCTTCCTTTTTATTCACTGGATATTTATGAGCAGTGGAAACTTATTTGAACTTAGCAACTGCGGACGTTTTCGGCTGCTAGCTTGCGGACGTTTTCGGCTGCAACTTGCGGATATTTTCGGCTGTTGGCAGAGGACAGTTTTTCGTGTGGCAGTTCGCCACTTTTTCACTGGAGAGGCTGTTTTTAAGCTGTGGACAACTGTTTCAACCAGTTCAACGGACCTTTTTTTTTATTGTTCATTCTTTCGGCGGACACCGCCCCACTTTGAACCATAGACTGTCTTTGAACCCGCGCCCCAGCAAAGAAAGGAGGGTGGACGGGACAAACGCTGCGCTAAGGTCCTCTGAATTTGGTGAGTAATTATTGTATGTCACTTGCATGCCTCGTTTTTGTAGCAGACGTTACTGTCATAACATTTTCTCTCTAAATTTGCTTTGTTTAACTGTTGAGGGTAATCAGGAGAGATGCATTCTCACCTGTGCGCCGACGTGAGTGGCCGCACATTCAGTAGCTCCGTCCCTGTCGTACTTGTCTGATATGTTATTCGTTTGTTGTGGCTCTGTGCCAACTTCTACGTTTATAGTTTATATAGTTTTTATAGTACTATACTATATAGTTTTTATAGTACACCTTCAGTGTATAACTTTATGTATCCTATGGATACTTTTTCGTGTTTTCGTGGAAAGAGCAGCGGAAAACTTTCCTATTCACGGGAAACGCTGCTCTCGCTCCGGTCAGCGGGACAAGCCGGCATCGTTCACCCGATACCAGAGGAGCTGAGGCGGCGGTATAGAGGCTGTAGAGCGGGGGCCCTGGTAAGGGCTAAGCTCGCGGCTAAGCGGTGGAGGTACAAGCCCTCGGTTCCGGTGATAGTTATGGGGAACGTAAACTGTCTAACAAACAAGACAGACGAGCTGGCTGCGCTTGTGAGGAACAATCGGACATTTAGAGAGTGCAGTTTAATGTGCCTCACAGAAACCTGGCTGACTCAAAACACCCCAGACGCTAACGTGGATCTACCGGGCTTTACTACAGTGAGAGCGGACAGAGACACGAAACGCAGCGGCAAACGGAAAGGAGGAGGACTCGCGCTGTTTATTAACACCAGATGGTGCCACCATGGACATGTTACTGTGAAGGAGGCAACGTGCAGCAGAGACATCGAGCTGCTGGCGGTAAGTCTCCGTCCTTACTACATGCCGAGGGAATTCTCTCACGCGATCGTGCTCTGCGTCTACGTTCCTCCCCGGGCACACGCCGAAACTGCGTGTGACGTCATCCACGCGACCACCTCAAGATTACAAACGCTGCACCCGGATGCTTTCATCGCCATCTCAGGGGACTTTAACCATGTTACTTTGAACTCCACACTACCGGACTTTCACCAGTTTGTAAGCTGTCCCACCAGGAAGAACAGGACAATAGACCTCCTGTATGCAAACGTGAAGGACGCCTACACTGCCACCCCGTTACCACCTCTGGGTAAGTCCGACCACAACCTGGTCCTACTCAAGCCACAGTACAAAACTATGATCCAGAGACAACCGATAACTACACGCACCTTCAGAAAGTGGTCTCCCGAGGCAGAGGAGGCCCTCAGAGACTGTTTTGAGACCACTGACTGGAGTGCCCTACAAGAGACCCATGGTGAAGACATTGAGGGCGTCACACACTGCACAACTGACTACATGAACTTCTGCATGGACGTTGTGGTTCCCACTAAAACTGTGCGCTGCTTCCCGAACAACAAGCCCTGGATCACCAGCGATGTCAAGGAGATCCTTAACAGGAAGAAAAGGGCATTCAAGGAGGGAGACCAGGCAGAGCTGAAGCGGGTGCAGGGGGAACTCAAGGTCAGACTCCGAGAGGCAAAGGAGGAGTACAGAAGGAAGGTAGAACAGAAGCTTCAGCAGAATAACATGAGAGAGGTCTGGGAGGGCATGAAGACCATCACAGGCTGCAGGAAGAAAAACAACAACGCAGAAGACGGGGACCCTGAGAGAGCAAATCAGCTCAACTTGTTTTTTAACAGGTTTGACAGCCCCGTCACTGCAGCCAGTGCCTGTCCCCCCAGCACCCCTCTACACCCCCCCTCCCCCCCTCTCACTGCCCCCTCCCCCCCTCTCACTCCTCCCCCCCCAGCACCCCTCCCCCCCCCCCAGCACCCCCCTACACACCTCCTCCCCCCCTCTCACTCCCCCCAACACCTCCACCAGAACAGATACAACCTCCAGTGACAATCCATCCCCCCTCCCCCCCACCATCACCAGAGACCAGGTGAGCAAGGAGCTGAAGAGACTCCGCCCCAGGAAGGCAGCAGGCCCAGACAAGGTGTGTCCCAGGATGCTAAAGGCCTGCTCTGCTGAGCTGGGGGAGCCACTTCAGCACATCTTCAACATGAGCCTGCGGCTCGGGAAGGTTCCTGTGCTCTGGAAGACCTCGTGCCTCACCCCTGTCCCCAAGAAGAAGAACCCCAGTGAACCAGGCGACTTCAGACCAATCGCTCTGACATCCCACGTTATGAAGACCTTCGAACGGCTGCTGCTCCAACACCTCAGACCCCAGGTACAACACGCACAGGATCCCCTGCAGTTTGCATACCAGGCAAAGGTGGGCGTGGACGATGCCATCCTCTATCTTCTACACAGGGCTTACTCTCATCTGGACAAAGGGAGCAGCGTGATGAGAATCATGTTCTTTGATTTCTCAAGCGCTTTCGACACCATCCATCCCCTCCTACTGAGAGACAAGCTGACCGAGATGAGGGTGGACTCGCACCTGGTGAGGTGGATCACGGACTACCTCACAGAGAGACCACAGTACGTCAGACTGAAGGACTGCACATCTGACACTGTGGTCAGCAGCACCGGAGCACCACAGGGGACCGTGCTCTCCCCCGTCCTGTTCACCCTGTACACCTCGGACTTCCAGTATAACTCTGAGCTCTGCCACATGCAGAAATACTCGGACGACACTGCAATAGTTGGTTGTGTCAGGGATGGACAGGAGGAGGAGTACAGGAGCCTGATCGAGGACTTCGTGACGTGGTGCAGTGCCAACCATCTGCAGCTAAACACCTCCAAGACCAAGGAGATGGTGGTGGACTTCCGAAGGAACAAACCACATCTAGAACCTGTTTCCATCGGCGGGGTCGATGTGGAGGTGGTCAGGACCTACGGGTATCTGGGGCTGCAGCTGGATGACAAGCTGGACTGGTCGCCTAACATGGACACTACCTGCAGGAAGGGACAGAGCCGTCTGTACTTCCTGAGAAGGCTGGGGTCCTTCAACATCTGCAAAAAGCTGCTGCAGATGTTCTACCAGTCTGTGGTGTCCAGCGTCCTCTTCTACGCCGTGGTGTGCTGGGGAGGAAGCTGCAAGAAGAGGGACGCAGCACGCCTGGACAGACTGGTGAGGAGGGCCGGCTCTGTGGTGGGCACAGAGCTGGACTCACTGGTGACAGTGGTAGAGAGGAGGTCTCTGGACAAAATGCTCTCCATCATGGACAACACACACCACCCTCTGCACAGCACCTTCACCGGCCAGAGGAGCATGTTCAGCGAAAGACTGCTGTCACAGTCGTGCTCCACGGACAGACTCAAGAACTCTTTCGTCCCCCTGGCAATAAGGCTGTATAACACTTCACTGTCACGGCAGGGAAGAAGCGCACGGTGATCCCTGGAATCTTTTTTCACTTTTTTCTCACTCCTCACCTGCACTGCTGACCTCAGAGTCAGCCTCCAGTTGGACACTTTAAATGCATATTGATAGTCACCTTACTGAGCACTGGTCACTTTAATGATAATCACCCTAGTCATGTCTGGTTTCATCCTACTGTTGTGTTATGCTACATCTGTAAGGGTTGACATGATCACCCTAATTAGGTCAAGTTTCACTCTATTGTCTCCAACACTTAATGCTAATCTGCCCATCAATAGTTGGGTACTTAACGATAATTACCCTAAGCACTCCTGGTTTCACCATATTGTCTAGGTCACTTAATGCAAATCACTGCTCCTTTAAGTTGGTGAGCCAATTTACATTCCTGCATTGACTGTTTAACGACTGTACTCACACCTCTGGCATAAGCTCAAACACCTCTGTACATGCACATGTAACTAGTTTCTAAAGGTCAGCACTTTGTTTCTAAGGCTCTTTAACTGTTTACAGGTCTCTTTTAACCAACACATATTTTTCTCTCCTCACAGGTTATGTACATTATGCTATATTAGTTTTAAGTCTAACTGCTAATGCTAACTGCACAGGTTTAACATATAATTATGTTTATTCTTAGTCACATAGGGGCTGCTAAATCTGTTTGGGGGATTTGTATACAGAGGGGAGGGGGGACAGCGGGTGTGTATTGTAACTAATGTCTTGTGTCCTGCCTGTCTGTATACTGCTACTGGATGCCTTGAATTTCCCTCGGGATCAATAAAGTATCTATCTATCTATCTATCTATCATGCTTTGGAGGTGCAAGTATTGTTCTCTTAACTATGGTAAAAGAGGAGAGCTGTTTAAACATTACAGGCTTAAACATGGAACTTATGCCAGGACCGAATCATTTCCTTGTTTACATCAGGAATGTCTCTGTACCTTTACTTCCCTAAATGCACTGAAAATACATTTATCCCGCCTTCATCCTAAAACTCAGGACCAGCAACCAAGTTTAGGTGTACCAGTTAAGTTTTGCTGTCTGTCATGTGACTTTGCTGAGTCTTGTTCTGAGACACAATACTTCAGTCACCTGCATACTGTACACTTAAAAGTTAACCATAAAATCAGGTGCCCTTTTAAAGAATGTAACTTTGAAAGCAGTGTGTACTCCACTTTCAAAGCTCACAAGAGCAAAGTACACAAGGGACAGAACTGGAAGAGTTTCAAGTCACAAATTATCGTTTCTGATGATGACAGTGGTACAGCTCGAGAGCAAATATCAGAAATGTCACATGATGACATGGACGAGTTAGAAGAGGATATTGGTGAGGCCAGTGCAAGTGATCTTTTTGATTTACAAAAACAGCTTGAACACAATTTAGCATCGCTAAAGTAGCCCAGCTAGCGGGGAAAAACCACCATCAACTGGGACGAGGGAGCATTCATGCTGTCCCACACCTGGGACTCTCTCCTCCAGAGACCATTGGACAGCGGGGGGCGCGGCCAGCCTGATAGACCTGTGAGATCCGTCAGGTTGACCACTCCTAGGAAGAACAACATATAAGGATACGTCACGGCGATCAGCTGACGCCTCTGAGAAAGACTGCAGATGACGGTCGAAACATGTCAAGGTAAAAAAACATCTCCTACTATTACTCGTCTGAAAAGTACAGTTTTATTTGTTTTTCCCAAGTATAGTTTTAAGAACATAAATGTTATTGGGTGGGGGTAGCTTTTCTTTATCTTTTCCCTGGTACCTTTTTTGTCATCTCTTTATTCTTCTCCTTTCCTTTCCGCTCTTCTTTCCTGTCTTTTTTTCTGTACATTCTTAAGTGTCCTCCTTTTTCTTGAATCTCCTGTATCTTAACCTGTGCTTTGCTCCTCTCCTTTTTTGCTTCATATCTTCTCTTCTGTTCTTCTCATCTGTCTATCTTCTTCCTCCTTCATTTCCCTTCATATTGTGTCCTCTTGTCTGCCTAGCCAGGAAATTTCAAATGATGTTCTAAAAATTGTGGTGAAAGTTCTGGCATTTAATTGACAAATACATGTAAATATCTTCAGCTAACTTGTGTTCTTTTGAGTACATTTTAGACTACTGAGCCCACTGAGACCAGATGCATATGTGTTCGGGGCCTGCCAGTTATCTTGGGGGATGACCCCTCAGACTTCTTCAGGACCAACACAGTAAGTAACTTAATTTTAAATTGTATACAATATGGTTTGCTGGCTTTGTAGCTAGGGACAGTCCCAGTCATGCTGAAAAGATTGGGAGGGGGGGATAATTACTTAAAGTACAGTTTATATAGGATGAAGCTTAATGATTATGTTCTCTCCTGGTCCATCTCTCTCTTTCTTTGCTATGCTGTCGCTGACTAGGAATCATTCAGTCAGACTGCAGTGGGAATCCTGTGCGTAGATGAGGAACATCATCAGCTGAACCCATCCAGAGTGGGCATAATCTTGGAAGGAAATGTTGTCATGAATGAACTGTCCAACCTGCCTCAGGCCTTCTGCATCCTTTTTGGACTGATTTATGCCCTTCACCTGGACTACCCAAAGTCCATGTAGTACACTTTCCACTTTGTCCAGCAAGTGCTACTCAACCTGGGTAAAAGTGAGCTGGCACCAAAAATTCAAACACTGAAAAATCTGCTTACCTTGTAAGTTCCAGGTAGGCATTTTATGACGTTTATGTTTGCTGTTGTGCACTGTTTGCATTGTAAGTTTTAAAGTTTCTTAACAGTTGCATCAGAAGGGCAACTCCCATCATTTATACTTGTTCAAGATGTCTAGTTTCTACTTGAACGGAGAGCCGTTACACATAATGCTGTATCTTAACATACGTCTTCACAAATCCACTGAAAAATTACAGACCGAGATGGGTTGGTAGTGATTAACCCATTTTAAAAAAAAATGGTGCGACATAACTTGTTTTACCTTTTTTTTTAGTTTTTTATGTGAAGTAAAACCCAGTGCTGGGAAGTTTTATTCAGTACTGACTATTACTGCTTGCATGCTGAAGTGCACCTGTTAAAACAGGCATTCAATGTTTACGTTTGTAACTTACTTATGTTTGTGAAAAACATTCTTCTGTTGCAAATTACATTATTCCACTGTTTAAAATATGGAAATAAAAAGAATGTACTTCTGTATTTAGTGTTTTGATGTTTTCTTTATTTAGTTTTCTGGGTTAATTAAACAAATATAATCATAAATGTACTTTAAGGAATTAAGTGGAGTAATTGGACAAAGCAATTGAAATAATACATTATTTAAAGTTTAACTTTAACAACTTAGAATTTAGTGTATTGAACTTAAAAAACTAAGTGTAATCAGTGTGCATAGCAATTGATAGTACAGATGATTTTAAGTTAAGTCAACTTGGTATTCAGTGTATTGAATTCAAGCTTTTAAGTTAAATGCACTCAAGCTTCAAGTCCATTGTACTTTCTTTTTTAAGGCAACCGGTTTCCTCGGATTTTTTAAGTAGACTCAACTGAAATGGGTTTAAAGTGTTGATTGGTATGATCCAAAAATGTCTGATTTCACTGCATTCATGAGTGAGGTGGAGCGCTGGATAAACTCCCAGTCTGACCTACAGGCCCTTGTTGATACGACAGACAGCGTATCTAAAGCATCAAGGAGCAGCTCAAAAGCCTCATCGGTCTCATCAGCCCGCATTAGAGCTGCAGCAGACAAAGCTGCTCTATTAGCCAGAGCTGACACTCTGAAGAAAAAGCATGAACTGGAACTGGAGAAGCTTCAACTATGTTCAAAAATGGAAACATTGGAATTAGAAGCAGATGTTGCTGCAGCTGATGCAAGAATGAAGACCCTGCAAGAATTCAATGACAACATGGAACATAACTCAAAACCCGGACTGACAAGGATGGAAATAAGTCGGGATGAACATGAATATGTGAAAGAAAAACCACCTGACCCAAAGGAATCACTGGAGGCAAAATCAGTCCTGTTTACAAGAACAAATGGAAGCCTATCACATCTCGGTTTTGCAGAGCTTGGAGCAATACCAAAAACCCCACTACAAAGAATAATTCAGGCTCAACAGATCCCAAAATCACACGGCAAAATAAAACCAGAAGAGCGTGCAAAAACTATAACTCATAAATCTAATACTGACGCGCCTGATCAGTCATATAAACAAGAACATTCTACACCTAAAAATGAAATGAATCAAAGCCTCGACCTCACAACCATTATGCAAAGACAAATGGATCTAGCAAACCTGCTTGTAATGCAGCAGAGACAGGCTTCACTTCCAAAAAGAGAAGTGCCTGTATTCAATGGTGATCCTTTTGCTTTCCGACCATTCATACAAGCTTTCAAGCATAACATCGAGGAAAAGGCCAACAGTGATGAGGATCGACTGTACTTTTTGGAGCATTACACTTCAGGACAGCCAAATGAGTTAGTTCGAAGCTGTTTTCATATGAATGCCACAAGTGGTTATGCTGAAGCAAAACGCCTGCTTAAACATCACTTTGGTGATGACTTCAAAATAACAACAGCATACATTGACAAGGCCTTGAACTGGAACTCAATACGAACAGATGATGGAAAGGCTGTTCACAGCTACGCTCTTTACTTAAGAAGCTGCGGCAACGCAGTGCAAGATCTTCCATACATGACAGAACTGGACCTGCCTTCTAACATGAAGCAACTGGTTTCAAAGCTCCCATTTAAGCTTTGAGAAAAATGGAGATCTGCTGTATGCGACATAATGGAAAGAACACAGCAAAGACCAAGGTTTCAAGATCTGATAACCTTTATTGAAAGACAAGCCAAAATCATTCAAGATCCTGTGTTTGGAGACATTCAAGATACAACTGGAGGTGAAAAGTTAAGAAAACACAAAACTGACTCATTGTACAATAAATCAAGCAGCAAGAAAAGTTTTGTCACCGCAGTTACTCCAGTTATAACCCGCACAGAACCCAACATGGTCCATGACAAAAAAGTAAGAGGAGAAAAATTACAGTGTACCAGTACAGTTAACAAGGATGCTTTTATAAGGCCTTGTGCATTCTGTCAAGGAGATCACGTGATGGAAGCATGCCAAGCTATGTCAAAGATTTCCCACAAAGAGAAAATTGAGTTTCTGAAGAAACTGAGATTCTACTGCGAACACTGGGACAAGAAAAACCTGTGAAAACCTATACCTTAGGCGGACTGGAAGTTAGCAGCCTAGATGACAGCGACTTCATAGAACTTTCAGAGGTCTTCACACAGACTGCTATTCCTGTTAGTCGAGAGAACATTCCTACAGAGGCAGATATAAAAGGATGGCCTTACCTGAAGGACGTTCACCTAAACTCCATCAGAGCAGAAGTTACACTGCTGATTGGTGCAAATGTCCCAAAAGCAATAGAGCCAATAAAGGTCATCAACAGTCGATGGGCCCTATGCAGTACTAACACGCTTAGGCTGGACAATAAATGGACCGCTTGGAAGCATTTCACAAGCAGATATGCATGGCCGACCGTGCATTACAGCTAACCGTATTTCCGTGTCAAGATTGGAGGAACTGCTAGTCCAACAACACAATCAGGACTTCTCCGAGTTGGCCTACAATGAGAAACAAGAACATTTGTTTGAAGACAAAAGGTTCCTGAGGATAGTTAACAATTCAATCACAAAGAAAGACGGCCATTATGAAATACAACTTCCATTTCGCCAGGGTAACGTATGTCTACCTAACAACAGAAAGGTGGCAGAACAAAGAGCACTAAGTCTTACCAAAAGATTCAAGAAAGACGAAGCATTTCAGAACGATTACTTTGCTTTCATGAATGACGTCTTGAAGAAAAGATACGCTGAAAGAGTACCTAAAGAACAGCTCACCCGGAACGACGGAAGACTGTGGTTTATTCCTCACCATGGCGTCTACCACAAAAGAAAAAAGACAATCTGGGTGGTCTTTGACTGCTCCTCTTCCTTCCAAGGTACGTCCCTGAACTCGGAGCTGCTTCAAGGTCCTGACCTTACGAACACCTTGTTGGGTGTACTCCTCAGATTCCGACAGGAACCAGTAGCAGTGATGGGGGACATTGAAGGAATGTTCCATCAAGTAAGGATAACCAAGGATGATACAGACTTCCTTAGATTCCTGTGGTGGCCTGGCGGTGACACCAGTCAACCACTGGCAGAATACCGAATGATGGTACATCTGTTCGGAGCAGTCTCATCTCCGAGCTGTGCTAATTCTGCACTGAAAAGAACTGCCGACGACAATGAAGGGAAACGTGGCACTGAGACCCTCAACACCATACGTCGCAACTTCTACGTGGACGATTGTCTGAAGTCTGTCTTCACAGAAGGACAAGCAGTCTCTCTAGTACAGGAGCTGAGAGCTACATGTGCCACTGGTGGATTCAAGCTCACCAAGTGGACCAGCAACAGTCGATCTGTCCTTGCTGCTGTTCCAGCAGAAGAGAGAGCTAAGGAGGTAAAAGATTTGGATCTCGACAGAGACAAGCTGCCTGTAGAGAGAGCCCTCGGCATGAGATGGAACATAGACTCTGACACATTCTTCTTCATGATAACCCCTAAACAACAGTCAGTTAATCGCAGAAGTATCCTGTCAGTACTGAACTCAGTTTACGATCCTCTTGGATTTCTAGCACCTGTTCTGCTTAGAGGAAAAATTATACTCCAAGAACTCTGCAGGCTGAACTGTGGATGGGACGAAGAAGTTCCAACAGCCTTTGCAGAAAAATGGAAAGACTGGCTGAAAAATCTTGACCTGATCCATAATCTGAAGGTCAACAGATGCTTAAAACCCTCAAACATCAACATCTGTAGCGCCCAGCTGCATCACTTCTGTGATGCAAGTGAGCGAGGTTACGGGACAGCCACCTACCTGAAAATGACGAGCAGCAATGGATTAGTTTACACATCATTCGTGATGGGAAAGGCAAGAGTTGCCCCCTTGAAGGTGGTAACGATCCCAAGGCTAGAGCTTGCAGCCGCTGTCCTTGCCGCTAGGATCGACAGAATGCTAAAAAGAGAATTCGAGTTAAATCTCACCGACTCTGTCTTTTGGACAGACGGCACCTCTGTCCTGAAGTACATCCTAAATGACACACAGAGATTTCAGACTTATGTGGCAAACCGTGTATCTACCATCAGAGATCTAAGTCACAAGTCACAATGGCACCACATAAGAACCGAACTCAACCCAGCGGATATTGGATCAAGAGGTACTACAACTGAGACTTTCCTCAGAGAGGGACGCTGGCTAAAAGGTCCTGACTTCCTTCTGCAACCTGAAACAGATTGGCCAGTGCCTGCTCAAATATCACTTGTAATCTCCGACACTGATCCGGAGATCAAGAAACCTGCTGCTATCTTCGCTACAATTGCTTTGAAAAGCCAAGGCCCTTTGACTCGCTTCATTCAGCACTTCTCATCATGGGACAAACTGATCCGATCAGCAGCATGGCTCCTGAAAATCAAATGGATTCTGAAAAAACAGAGTTTACAGAAAAAAGCAGGTCACACACAAATATCCGTAAAAACTAACATTACTGAACAACTATCAGTGGAGGATCTTACCAAGGCAGAGGAATCCCTTTTGTCCTATGTCCAACAGCAATCCTTTCAAGACGAGGTGACTGCTTTACAAAGGAACCAATCTGTGAAAAGGAGCAGTAGGATCTACAAACTAGACCCTGTCCTTCAGAACGGAATCCTGAGAGTCGGAGGCAGGCTGAGCAGGTCGGTAATGCCGGAGGAAACTAAACATCCGGCTATTCTGCCCAACGACAGCCATTTCTCAGGTCTACTCCTGAATCATATTCACTCTTTAGTAGGTCATTCTGGACGAAACCAGCAACTGCGTAATCTGCAGACGATGGCATAGTGCTGCAATGAAACAGAAGATGGCCGACCTACCCCTTATACGCATAACACCTGACTTACCACCCTTTACTCACACCAGTCTAGACTACTTCGGTCCCATTGAAGTGAAGAGAGGCCGTAGCAGAGTAAAAAGGTACGGAGCCCTGTTTACATGTCTTGCCAGTAGAGCCGTACACCAAGAGATGGCTTACTCCCTAGATACAGACTCCTGTATCTCAGCACTCCGAAGGTTCATCTGAAGAAGGGGTCAAGTAAAGGAAATTGTCTCTGATAATGGTACAAACTTCGTTGGCACGGAACGTGAACTCAGAGAATCACTCACTAACTTTAAACTGAACAAGATCCAACAATCGATGCACACTGAAGGTATCAAGTGGACATTCAACCCTCCTTATGGTTCTCACCATGGAGGTGCATGGGAGCGCCTCATCCAAATAGTTAAAAAGATCCTTTACTCCATCACAAAGGAACAAACCATGGATGATGAATGCCTGCAAACAGCTCTGTGTGAAGTGGAAGCGGTCATCAACGACCGCCCCATTACAGTGATATCTGAAGATGCGACAGATCCAGAACCTCTTACGCCTAATCACTTGCTTCAACTAAGAGGAAGGCCCATTCTTCCACCTGGACTCTTTGAAAAGAGTGACATCTATTCCAGAAGAAGATGGAAACAGGTCCAATACATATCAGACCTCTTCTGGAAACGTTGGACACGGGAGTACCTTCCACTGATGCAGGAGAGACAGAAATGGAACGAGGTAAAAGGAAACCCGAAGGTTGGAGATATAGTGCTGATGATCGATGAAAGCTCACCACACAATTCCTGGCCTATGGGACGCATTATGGAAACCTTTCCTGACAAGAGAGGACACGTGCGTCGTGTCAAGGTCAAGACCCAGAATGGCACGCTGGAGAGGCCAATTACGAAGCTGTGCTTCCTGAAAGACATGACCTGACAGACCCGACACACCTGACAGACCGACTTTCTTGACTAGGTCCTTAAGTTGACTATTATAAATTGCTTTAATACCTTCAAATCATGATTAATTTGAGCTAAGAAACTAAGAAGGATCAAATAAC
>NC_136692.1:9865111-9910111 GCF_947650265.1 Symphodus melops | reverse complement strand
TTTTTTGACTGACTGACTTTTTCTCTTTTTTTGACTGACTGACTTTTTCTATCTTTTTTTGACTGACTGACTTTTTCTCTCTTTTTTGACTGACTGACTTTCAATTACTTACTGACTCTCTTTCTTTTGTCTGTCTGTCTGTCTGTCTGTCTGTCTGTCTGTCTGTCTGTCTGTCTGTCTGTCTGTCTGTCTGTCTGTCTGTCTGTCTGTCTGTCTGTCTGTCTGTCTGTCTGTCTGTCTGTCTGTCTGTCTGTCTGTCTGTCTGTCTGTCTGTCTGTCTGTCTGTCTGTCTGTCTGTCTGTCTGTCTGTCTGTCTGTCTGTCTGTCTGTCTGTCTGTCTGTCTGTCTGTCTGTCTGTCTGTCTGTCTGTCTGTCTGTCTGTCTGTCTGTCTGTCTGTCTGTCTGTCTGTCTGTCTGTCTGTCTGTCTGTCTGTCTGTCTGTCTGTCTGTCTGTCTGTCTGTCTGTCTGTCTGTCTGTCTGTCTGTCTGTCTGTCTGTCTGTCTGTCTGTCTGTCTGTCTGACTGACTGACTGACTGACTGACTGACTGACTGACTGACTGACTGACTGACTGACTGACTGACTGACTGACTGACTGACTGACTGACTGACTGACTGACTTTCACTTACTTACTGACTCTTTTTTCTCTTTCTTTTTTTTACTGACTGACTTTTTCTCTCTTTTTTTGACTGGCTGACTTTTTCTCTCTTTTTTTGACTGGCTGACTTTTTCTCTTTTTTTTTGACTGACTGACTTTCACTTACTGACTGACTCTTTTTTCTCTTTCTTTTTTTGACTGACTTTTTCTCTCTTTTTTTGACTGACTGACTTTTTCTCTCTTTTTTTGACTGGCTGACTTTTTCTCTTTTTTTGACTGACTGACTTTTTCTCTCTTTTTTTGACTGACTGACTTTTTCTCTTTTTTTGACTGGCTGACTTTTTCTATCTTTTTTTGATTGACTGACTTTTTCTATCTTTTTTGACTGACTGACTTTTTCTCTCTTTTTTGACTGACTGACTTTCAATTACTTACTGACTCTCTTTCTTTTTTCTCTCGTCTGTCTGTCTGTCTGTCTGTCTGTCTGTCTGTCTGTCTGTCTGTCTGTCTGTCTGTCTGTCTGTCTGTCTGTCTGTCTGTCTGTCTGTCTGTCTGTCTGTCTGTCTGTCTGTCTGTCTGTCTGTCTGTCTGTCTGTCTGTCTGTCTGTCTGTCTGTCTGTCTGTCTGTCTGTCTGTCTGTCTGTCTGTCTGTCTGTCTGTCTGTCTGTCTGTCTGTCTGTCTGTCTGTCTGTCTGTCTGTCTGTCTGTCTGTCTGTCTGTCTGTCTGTCTGTCTGTCTGTCTGTCTGTCTGTCTGTCTGTCTGTCTGTCTGTCTGTCTGTCTGTCTGTCTGTCTGTCTGACTGACTGACTGACTGACTGACTGACTGACTGACTGACTGACTGACTGACTGACTGACTGACTGACTGACTGACTGACTGACTGACTGACTGACTGACTGACTGACTGACTTTCACTTACTTACTGACTCTTTTTTCTCTTTCTTTTTTTTACTGACTGACTTTTTCTCTCTTTTTTTGACTGGCTGACTTTTTCTCTCTTTTTTTGACTGGCTGACTTTTTCTCTTTTTTTTTGACTGACTGACTTTCACTTACTGACTGACTCTTTTTTCTCTTTCTTTTTTTGACTGACTTTTTCTCTCTTTTTTTGACTGACTGACTTTTTCTCTCTTTTTTTGACTGGCTGACTTTTTCTCTTTTTTTGACTGGCTGACTTTTTCTCTCTTTTTTTGACTGACTGACTTTTTCTCTTTTTTTGACTGGCTGACTTTTTCTATCTTTTTTTGATTGACTGACTTTTTCTATCTTTTTTGACTGACTGACTTTTTCTCTCTTTTTTGACTGACTGACTTTCAATTACTTACTGACTCTCTTTCTTTTTTCTCTTGTCTGTCTGTCTGTCTGTCTGTCTGTCTGTCTGTCTGTCTGTCTGTCTGTCTGTCTGTCTGTCTGTCTGTCTGTCTGTCTGTCTGTCTGTCTGTCTGTCTGTCTGTCTGTCTGTCTGTCTGTCTGTCTGTCTGTCTGTCTGTCTGTCTGTCTGTCTGTCTGTCTGTCTGTCTGTCTGTCTGTCTGTCTGTCTGTCTGTCTGTCTGTCTGTCTGTCTGTCTGTCTGTCTGTCTGTCTGTCTGTCTGTCTGTCTGTCTGTCTGTCTGTCTGTCTGTCTGTCTGTCTGTCTGTCTGTCTGTCTGTCTGTCTGTCTGTCTGTCTGTCTGTCTGTCTGTCTGTCTGTCTGTCTGTCTGTCTGTCTGTCTGTCTGTCTGTCTGTCTGTCTGTCTGTCTGTCTGTCTGTCTGACTGACTGACTGACTGACTGACTGACTGACTGACTGACTGACTGACTGACTGACTGACTGACTGACTGACTGACTGACTGACTGACTGACTGACTGACTGACTGACTGACTGACTGACTGACTGACTGACTTTCACTGACTGACTGACTCTTTTTTCTCTTTCTTTTTTTTACTGACTGACTTTTTCTCTCTTTTTTTGACTGACTTTTTCTCTCTTTTTTTGACTGACTGACTTTTTCTCTCTTTTTTTGACTGACTGACTTTTTCTCTCTTTTTTTGACTGACTGACTTTTTCTCTCTTTTTTTGACTGGCTGACTTTTTCTCTTTTTTTGACTGACTGACTTTTTCTCTTTTTTTGACTGACTGACTTTTTCTATCTTTTTTGACTGACTGACTTTCAATTACTTACTGACTCTCTTTCTTTTGTCTGTCTGTCTGTCTGTCTGTCTGTCTGTCTGTCTGTCTGTCTGTCTGTCTGTCTGTCTGTCTGTCTGTCTGTCTGTCTGTCTGTCTGTCTGTCTGTCTGTCTGTCTGTCTGTCTGTCTGTCTGTCTGTCTGTCTGTCTGTCTGTCTGTCTGTCTGTCTGTCTGTCTGTCTGTCTGTCTGTCTGTCTGTCTGTCTGTCTGTCTGTCTGTCTGTCTGTCTGTCTGTCTGTCTGTCTGTCTGTCTGTCTGTCTGTCTGTCTGTCTGTCTGTCTGTCTGTCTGTCTGTCTGTCTGTCTGTCTGTCTGTCTGTCTGTCTGTCTGTCTGTCTGTCTGTCTGTCTGTCTGTCTGTCTGTCTGTCTGTCTGTCTGTCTGTCTGTCTGTCTGTCTGTCTGTCTGTCTGTCTGTCTGTCTGTCTGTCTGTCTGTCTGTCTGTCTGTCTGTCTGTCTGTCTGACTGACTGACTGACTGACTGACTGACTGACTGACTGACTGACTGACTGACTGACTGACTGACTGACTGACTGACTGACTGACTGACTGACTGACTGACTGACTGACTGACTGACTCTTTTTTCTCTTTCTTTTTTTTACTGACTGACTTTTTCTCTCTTTTTTTGACTGACTTTTTCTCTCTTTTTTTGACTGACTGACTTTTTCTCTCTTTTTTTGACTGACTGACTTTTTCTCTCTTTTTTTGACTGACTGACTTTTTCTCTCTTTTTTTGACTGGCTGACTTTTTCTCTTTTTTTGACTGACTGACTTTTTCTCTTTTTTTGACTGACTGACTTTTTCTATCTTTTTTTGACTGACTGACTTTTTCTCTCTTTTTTGACTGACTGACTTTCAATTACTTACTGACTCTCTTTCTTTTGTCTGTCTGTCTGTCTGTCTGTCTGTCTGTCTGTCTGTCTGTCTGTCTGTCTGTCTGTCTGTCTGTCTGTCTGTCTGTCTGTCTGTCTGTCTGTCTGTCTGTCTGTCTGTCTGTCTGTCTGTCTGTCTGTCTGTCTGTCTGTCTGTCTGTCTGTCTGTCTGTCTGTCTGTCTGTCTGTCTGTCTGTCTGTCTGTCTGTCTGTCTGTCTGTCTGTCTGTCTGTCTGTCTGTCTGTCTGTCTGTCTGTCTGTCTGTCTGTCTGTCTGTCTGTCTGTCTGTCTGTCTGTCTGTCTGTCTGTCTGTCTGACTGACTGACTGACTGACTGACTGACTGACTGACTGACTGACTGACTGACTGACTGACTGACTGACTGACTGACTGACTGACTGACTGACTGACTGACTGACTGACTGACTGACTGACTGACTTTCACTTACTTACTGACTCTTTTTTCTCTTTCTTTTTTTTACTGACTGACTTTTTCTCTCTTTTTTTGACTGGCTGACTTTTTCTCTCTTTTTTTGACTGGCTGACTTTTTCTCTTTTTTTTTGACTGACTGACTTTCACTTACTGACTGACTCTTTTTTCTCTTTCTTTTTTTGACTGACTTTTTCTCTCTTTTTTTGACTGACTGACTTTTTCTCTCTTTTTTTGACTGGCTGACTTTTTCTCTTTTTTTGACTGACTGACTTTTTCTCTCTTTTTTTGACTGACTGACTTTTTCTCTTTTTTTGACTGGCTGACTTTTTCTATCTTTTTTTGATTGACTGACTTTTTCTATCTTTTTTGACTGACTGACTTTTTCTCTCTTTTTTGACTGACTGACTTTCAATTACTTACTGACTCTCTTTCTTTTTTCTCTCGTCTGTCTGTCTGTCTGTCTGTCTGTCTGTCTGTCTGTCTGTCTGTCTGTCTGTCTGTCTGTCTGTCTGTCTGTCTGTCTGTCTGTCTGTCTGTCTGTCTGTCTGTCTGTCTGTCTGTCTGTCTGTCTGTCTGTCTGTCTGTCTGTCTGTCTGTCTGTCTGTCTGTCTGTCTGTCTGTCTGTCTGTCTGTCTGTCTGTCTGTCTGTCTGTCTGTCTGTCTGTCTGTCTGTCTGTCTGTCTGTCTGTCTGTCTGTCTGTCTGTCTGTCTGTCTGTCTGTCTGTCTGTCTGTCTGTCTGTCTGTCTGTCTGTCTGTCTGTCTGTCTGTCTGTCTGTCTGTCTGTCTGTCTGTCTGTCTGTCTGACTGACTGACTGACTGACTGACTGACTGACTGACTGACTGACTGACTGACTGACTGACTGACTGACTGACTGACTGACTTTCACTTACTTACTGACTCTTTTTTCTCTTTCTTTTTTTTACTGACTGACTTTTTCTCTCTTTTTTTGACTGGCTGACTTTTTCTCTCTTTTTTTGACTGGCTGACTTTTTCTCTTTTTTTTTGACTGACTGACTTTCACTTACTGACTGACTCTTTTTTCTCTTTCTTTTTTTGACTGACTTTTTCTCTCTTTTTTTGACTGACTGACTTTTTCTCTCTTTTTTTGACTGGCTGACTTTTTCTCTTTTTTTGACTGGCTGACTTTTTCTCTCTTTTTTTGACTGACTGACTTTTTCTCTTTTTTTGACTGGCTGACTTTTTCTATCTTTTTTTGATTGACTGACTTTTTCTATCTTTTTTGACTGACTGACTTTTTCTCTCTTTTTTGACTGACTGACTTTCAATTACTTACTGACTCTCTTTCTTTTTTCTCTCGTCTGTCTGTCTGTCTGTCTGTCTGTCTGTCTGTCTGTCTGTCTGTCTGTCTGTCTGTCTGTCTGTCTGTCTGTCTGACTCTCTTTCTTTTGTCTGTCTGTCTGTCTGTCTGTCTGTCTGTCTGTCTGTCTGTCTGTCTGTCTGTCTGTCTGTCTGTCTGTCTGTCTGTCTGTCTGTCTGTCTGTCTGTCTGTCTGTCTGTCTGTCTGTCTGTCTGTCTGTCTGTCTGTCTGTCTGTCTGTCTGTCTGTCTGTCTGTCTGTCTGTCTGTCTGTCTGTCTGTCTGTCTGTCTGTCTGTCTGTCTGTCTGTCTGTCTGTCTGTCTGTCTGTCTGTCTGTCTGTCTGTCTGTCTGTCTGTCTGTCTGTCTGTCTGTCTGTCTGTCTGTCTGTCTGTCTGTCTGTCTGTCTGTCTGTCTGTCTGTCTGTCTGTCTGTCTGTCTGTCTGTCTGTCTGTCTGTCTGTCTGTCTGTCTGTCTGTCTGTCTGTCTGTCTGTCTGTCTGTCTGTCTGTCTGTCTGTCTGTCTGTCTGTCTGTCTGACTGACTGACTGACTGACTGACTGACTGACTGACTGACTGACTGACTGACTGACTGACTGACTGACTGACTGACTGACTGACTGACTGACTGACTGACTGACTGACTGACTGACTGACTGACTGACTGACTGACTGACTGACTTTCACTTACTTACTGACTCTTTTTTCTCTTTCTTTTTTTTACTGACTGACTTTTTCTCTCTTTTTTTGACTGGCTGACTTTTTCTCTCTTTTTTTGACTGGCTGACTTTTTCTCTTTTTTTTTGACTGACTGACTTTCACTTACTGACTGACTCTTTTTTCTCTTTCTTTTTTTGACTGACTTTTTCTCTCTTTTTTTGACTGACTGACTTTTTCTCTCTTTTTTTGACTGGCTGACTTTTTCTCTTTTTTTGACTGACTGACTTTTTCTCTTTTTTTGACTGGCTGACTTTTTCTATCTTTTTTTGATTGACTGACTTTTTCTATCTTTTTTGACTGACTGACTTTTTCTCTCTTTTTTGACTGACTGACTTTCAATTACTTACTGACTCTCTTTCTTTTTTCTCTCGTCTGTCTGTCTGTCTGTCTGTCTGTCTGTCTGTCTGTCTGTCTGTCTGTCTGTCTGTCTGTCTGTCTGTCTGTCTGTCTGTCTGTCTGTCTGTCTGTCTGTCTGTCTGTCTGTCTGTCTGTCTGTCTGTCTGTCTGTCTGTCTGTCTGTCTGTCTGTCTGTCTGTCTGTCTGTCTGTCTGTCTGTCTGTCTGTCTGTCTGTCTGTCTGTCTGTCTGTCTGTCTGTCTGTCTGTCTGTCTGTCTGTCTGTCTGTCTGTCTGTCTGTCTGTCTGTCTGTCTGTCTGTCTGTCTGTCTGTCTGTCTGTCTGTCTGTCTGTCTGTCTGTCTGTCTGTCTGACTGACTGACTGACTGACTGACTGACTGACTGACTGACTGACTGACTGACTGACTGACTGACTGACTGACTGACTGACTGACTGACTGACTTTTTCTCTTTTTTGACTGACTGACTTTCACTTACTTACTGACTCTTTTTTCTCTTTCTTTTTTTTACTGACTGACTTTTTCTCTCTTTTTTTGACTGACTTTTTCTCTCTTTTTTTGACTGGCTGACTTTTTCTCTTTTTTTGACTGACTGACTTTTTCTCTCTTTTTTTGACTGACTGACTTTTTCTCTCTTTTTTGACTGACTGACTTTCACTTACTTACTGACTCTTTTTTCTCTTTCTTTTTTTTGACTGACTTTTTCTCTCTTTTTTTGACTGACTGACTTTTTCTCTCTTTTTTTGACTGACTGACTTTTTCTCTCTTTTTTTGACTGGCTGACTTTTTCTCTTTTTTTGACTGACTGACTTTTTCTCTCTTTTTTTGACTGACTGACTTTTTCTCTTTTTTTGACTGACTGACTTTTTCTCTCTTTTTTTGACTGGCTGACTTTTTCTCTTTTTTTGACTGACTGACTTTTTCTCTCTTTTTTCACTGACTGACTTTTTCTCTCTTTTTTTGACTGACTGACTTTTTCTCTTTTTTTGACTGACTGACTTTTTCTATCTTTTTTTGACTGACTGACTTTTTCTATCTTTTTTGACTGACTGACTTTTTCTCTCTTTTTTGACTGACTGACTTTCAATTACTTACTGACTCTCTGTCTGTCTGTCTGTCTGTCTGTCTGTCTGTCTGTCTGTCTGTCTGTCTGTCTGTCTGTCTGTCTGTCTGTCTGTCTGTCTGTCTGTCTGTCTGTCTGTCTGTCTGTCTGTCTGTCTGTCTGTCTGTCTGTCTGTCTGTCTGTCTGTCTGTCTGTCTGTCTGTCTGTCTGTCTGTCTGTCTGTCTGTCTGTCTGTCTGTCTGTCTGTCTGTCTGTCTGTCTGTCTGTCTGTCTGTCTGTCTGTCTGTCTGTCTGTCTGTCTGTCTGTCTGTCTGTCTGTCTGTCTGTCTGTCTGTCTGTCTGTCTGTCTGTCTGTCTGACTGACTGACTGACTGACTGACTGACTGACTGACTGACTGACTGACTGACTGACTGACTGACTGACTGACTGACTGACTGACTGACTGACTGACTGACTGACTGACTGACTGACTGACTGACTGACTGACTGACTGACTGACTGACTGACTTTCACTGACTGACTGACTCTTTTTTCTCTTTCTTTTTTTTACTGACTGACTTTTTCTCTCTTTTTTTGACTGACTTTTTCTCTCTTTTTTTGACTGACTGACTTTTTTTTTGACTGACTGACTTTTTCTCTCTTTTTTTGACTGGCTGACTTTTTCTCTTTTTTTGACTGACTGACTTTTTCTCTTTTTTTGACTGACTGACTTTTTCTATCTTTTTTTGACTGACTGACTTTTTCTCTCTTTTTTGACTGACTGACTTTCAATTACTTACTGACTCTCTTTCTTTTGTCTGTCTGTCTGTCTGTCTGTCTGTCTGTCTGTCTGTCTGTCTGTCTGTCTGTCTGTCTGTCTGTCTGTCTGTCTGTCTGTCTGTCTGTCTGTCTGTCTGTCTGTCTGTCTGTCTGTCTGTCTGTCTGTCTGTCTGTCTGTCTGTCTGTCTGTCTGTCTGTCTGTCTGTCTGTCTGTCTGTCTGTCTGTCTGTCTGTCTGTCTGTCTGTCTGTCTGTCTGTCTGTCTGTCTGTCTGTCTGTCTGTCTGTCTGTCTGTCTGTCTGTCTGTCTGTCTGACTGACTGACTGACTGACTGACTGACTGACTGACTGACTGACTGACTGACTGACTGACTGACTGACTGACTGACTGACTGACTGACTGACTTTCACTTACTTACTGACTCTTTTTTCTCTTTCTTTTTTTTACTGACTGACTTTTTCTCTCTTTTTTTGACTGGCTGACTTTTTCTCTCTTTTTTTGACTGGCTGACTTTTTCTCTTTTTTTTTGACTGACTGACTTTCACTTACTGACTGACTCTTTTTTCTCTTTCTTTTTTTGACTGACTTTTTCTCTCTTTTTTTGACTGACTGACTTTTTCTCTCTTTTTTTGACTGGCTGACTTTTTCTCTTTTTTTGACTGACTGACTTTTTCTCTCTTTTTTTGACTGACTGACTTTTTCTCTTTTTTTGACTGGCTGACTTTTTCTATCTTTTTTTGATTGACTGACTTTTTCTATCTTTTTTGACTGACTGACTTTTTCTCTCTTTTTTGACTGACTGACTTTCAATTACTTACTGACTCTCTTTCTTTTTTCTCTCGTCTGTCTGTCTGTCTGTCTGTCTGTCTGTCTGTCTGTCTGTCTGTCTGTCTGTCTGTCTGTCTGTCTGTCTGTCTGTCTGTCTGTCTGTCTGTCTGTCTGTCTGTCTGTCTGTCTGTCTGTCTGTCTGTCTGTCTGACTGACTGACTGACTGACTGACTGACTGACTGACTGACTGACTGACTGACTGACTGACTGACTGACTGACTGACTGACTGACTGACTGACTGACTGACTGACTGACTGACTGACTGACTGACTGACTGACTGACTGACTGACTGACTGACTGACTGACTGACTGACTGACTGACTGACTGACTGACTGACTGACTGACTGACTGACTGACTTTCACTTACTTACTGACTCTTTTTTCTCTTTCTTTTTTTTACTGACTGACTTTTTCTCTCTTTTTTTGACTGACTTTTTCTCTCTTTTTTTGACTGACTGACTTTTTCTCTCTTTTTTTGACTGGCTGACTTTTTCTCTTTTTTTGACTGACTGACTTTTTCTCTCTTTTTTTGACTGACTGACTTTTTCTCTCTTTTTTGACTGACTGACTTTCACTTACTTACTGACTCTTTTTTCTCTTTCTTTTTTTTGACTGACTTTTTCTCTCTTTTTTTGACTGACTGACTTTTTCTCTCTTTTTTTGACTGACTGACTTTTTCTCTCTTTTTTTGACTGGCTGACTTTTTCTCTTTTTTTGACTGACTGACTTTTTCTCTTTTTTTGACTGACTGACTTTTTCTCTCTTTTTTTGACTGGCTGACTTTTTCTCTTTTTTTGACTGACTGACTTTTTCTCTCTTTTTTCACTGACTGACTTTTTCTCTCTTTTTTTGACTGACTGACTTTTTCTCTTTTTTTGACTGACTGACTTTTTCTATCTTTTTTTGACTGACTGACTTTTTCTATCTTTTTTGACTGACTGACTTTTTCTCTCTTTTTTGACTGACTGACTTTCAATTACTTACTGACTCTCTTTCTTTTGTCTGTCTGTCTGTCTGTCTGTCTGTCTGTCTGTCTGTCTGTCTGTCTGTCTGTCTGTCTGTCTGTCTGTCTGTCTGTCTGTCTGTCTGTCTGTCTGTCTGTCTGTCTGTCTGTCTGTCTGTCTGTCTGTCTGTCTGTCTGTCTGTCTGTCTGTCTGTCTGTCTGTCTGTCTGTCTGTCTGTCTGTCTGTCTGTCTGTCTGTCTGTCTGTCTGTCTGTCTGTCTGTCTGTCTGTCTGTCTGTCTGTCTGTCTGTCTGTCTGTCTGTCTGTCTGTCTGTCTGTCTGACTGACTGACTGACTGACTGACTGACTGACTGACTGACTGACTGACTGACTGACTGACTGACTGACTGACTGACTGACTGACTGACTCTTTTTTCTCTTTCTTTTTTTACTGACTGACTTTTTCTCTCTTTTTTTGACTGACTTTTTCTCTCTTTTTTTGACTGACTGACTTTTTCTATCTTTTTTTGACTGACTGACTTTTTCTCTCTTTTTTGACTGACTGACTTTCAATTACTTACTGACTCTCTTTCTTTTGTCTGTCTGTCTGTCTGTCTGTCTGTCTGTCTGTCTGTCTGTCTGTCTGTCTGTCTGTCTGTCTGTCTGTCTGTCTGTCTGTCTGTCTGTCTGTCTGTCTGTCTGTCTGTCTGTCTGTCTGTCTGTCTGTCTGTCTGTCTGTCTGTCTGTCTGTCTGTCTGTCTGTCTGTCTGTCTGTCTGTCTGTCTGTCTGTCTGTCTGTCTGTCTGTCTGTCTGTCTGTCTGTCTGTCTGTCTGTCTGTCTGTCTGTCTGTCTGTCTGTCTGTCTGTCTGTCTGTCTGTCTGTCTGTCTGTCTGTCTGTCTGTCTGTCTGTCTGTCTGTCTGTCTGTCTGTCTGTCTGTCTGTCTGACTGACTGACTGACTGACTGACTGACTGACTGACTGACTGACTGACTGACTGACTGACTGACTGACTGACTGACTGACTGACTGACTGACTGACTGACTGACTCTTTTTTCTCTTTCTTTTTTTTACTGACTGACTTTTTCTCTCTTTTTTTGACTGACTTTTTCTCTCTTTTTTTGACTGACTGACTTTTTCTCTCTTTTTTTGACTGACTGACTTTTTCTCTCTTTTTTTGACTGACTGACTTTTTCTCTTTTTTTGACTGACTGACTTTTTCTATCTTTTTTTGACTGACTGACTTTTTCTCTCTTTTTTGACTGACTGACTTTCAATTACTTACTGACTCTCTTTCTTTTGTCTGTCTGTCTGTCTGTCTGTCTGTCTGTCTGTCTGTCTGTCTGTCTGTCTGTCTGTCTGTCTGTCTGTCTGTCTGTCTGTCTGTCTGTCTGTCTGTCTGTCTGTCTGTCTGTCTGTCTGTCTGTCTGTCTGTCTGTCTGTCTGTCTGTCTGTCTGTCTGTCTGTCTGTCTGTCTGTCTGTCTGTCTGTCTGTCTGTCTGTCTGTCTGTCTGTCTGTCTGTCTGTCTGTCTGTCTGTCTGTCTGTCTGTCTGTCTGTCTGTCTGTCTGTCTGTCTGTCTGTCTGACTGACTGACTGACTGACTGACTGACTGACTGACTGACTGACTGACTGACTGACTGACTGACTGACTGACTGACTGACTGACTTTCACTTACTTACTGACTCTTTTTTCTCTTTCTTTTTTTTACTGACTGACTTTTTCTCTCTTTTTTTGACTGGCTGACTTTTTCTCTCTTTTTTTGACTGGCTGACTTTTTCTCTTTTTTTTTGACTGACTGACTTTCACTTACTGACTGACTCTTTTTTCTCTTTCTTTTTTTGACTGACTTTTTCTCTCTTTTTTTGACTGACTGACTTTTTCTCTCTTTTTTTGACTGGCTGACTTTTTCTCTTTTTTTGACTGACTGACTTTTTCTCTCTTTTTTTGACTGACTGACTTTTTCTCTTTTTTTGACTGGCTGACTTTTTCTATCTTTTTTTGATTGACTGACTTTTTCTATCTTTTTTGACTGACTGACTTTTTCTCTCTTTTTTGACTGACTGACTTTCAATTACTTACTGACTCTCTTTCTTTTTTCTCTCGTCTGTCTGTCTGTCTGTCTGTCTGTCTGTCTGTCTGTCTGTCTGTCTGTCTGTCTGTCTGTCTGTCTGTCTGTCTGTCTGTCTGTCTGTCTGTCTGTCTGTCTGTCTGTCTGTCTGTCTGTCTGTCTGTCTGTCTGTCTGTCTGTCTGTCTGTCTGTCTGTCTGTCTGTCTGTCTGTCTGTCTGTCTGTCTGTCTGTCTGTCTGTCTGTCTGTCTGTCTGTCTGTCTGTCTGTCTGTCTGTCTGTCTGTCTGTCTGTCTGTCTGTCTGTCTGTCTGTCTGTCTGTCTGTCTGTCTGTCTGTCTGACTGACTGACTGACTGACTGACTGACTGACTGACTGACTGACTGACTGACTGACTGACTGACTGACTGACTGACTGACTGACTGACTGACTGACTGACTGACTGACTGACTGACTGACTGACTGACTGACTGACTGACTTTTTCTCTTTTTTGACTGACTGACTTTCACTTACTTACTGACTCTTTTTTCTCTTTCTTTTTTTTACTGACTGACTTTTTCTCTCTTTTTTTGACTGACTTTTTCTCTCTTTTTTTGACTGACTTTTTCTCTCTTTTTTTGACTGACTGACTTTTTCTCTCTTTTTTTGACTGGCTGACTTTTTCTCTTTTTTTGACTGACTGACTTTTTCTCTCTTTTTTTGACTGACTGACTTTTTCTCTCTTTTTTGACTGACTGACTTTCACTTACTTACTGACTCTTTTTTCTCTTTCTTTTTTTTGACTGACTTTTTCTCTCTTTTTTTGACTGACTGACTTTTTCTCTCTTTTTTTGACTGGCTGACTTTTTCTCTTTTTTTGACTGACTGACTTTTTCTCTCTTTTTTTGACTGACTGACTTTTTCTCTTTTTTTGACTGACTGACTTTTTCTCTCTTTTTTTGACTGACTGACTTTTTCTCTCTTTTTTGACTGACTGACTTTCACTTACTTACTGACTCTTTTTTCTCTTTCTTTTTTTTGACTGACTTTTTCTCTCTTTTTTTGACTGACTGACTTTTTCTCTCTTTTTTTGACTGACTGACTTTTTCTCTCTTTTTTTGACTGGCTGACTTTTTCTCTTTTTTGACTGACTGACTTTCACTTACTTACTGACTCTTTTTTCTCTTTCTTTTTTTTACTGACTGACTTTTTCTCTCTTTTTTTGACTGACTTTTTCTCTCTTTTTTTGACTGGCTGACTTTTTCTCTTTTTTTGACTGACTGACTTTTTCTCTCTTTTTTCACTGACTGACTTTTTCTCTCTTTTTTTGACTGACTGACTTTTTCTCTTTTTTTGACTGACTGACTTTTTCTATCTTTTTTTGACTGACTTTTTCTATCTTTTTTGACTGACTGACTTTTTCTCTCTTTTTTGACTGACTGACTTTCAATTACTTACTGACTCTCTTTCTTTTGTCTGTCTGTCTGTCTGTCTGTCTGTCTGTCTGTCTGTCTGTCTGTCTGTCTGTCTGTCTGTCTGTCTGTCTGTCTGTCTGTCTGTCTGTCTGTCTGTCTGTCTGTCTGTCTGTCTGTCTGTCTGTCTGTCTGTCTGTCTGTCTGTCTGTCTGTCTGTCTGTCTGTCTGTCTGTCTGTCTGTCTGTCTGTCTGTCTGTCTGTCTGTCTGACTGACTGACTGACTGACTGACTGACTGACTGACTGACTGACTGACTGACTGACTGACTGACTGACTGACTGACTGACTGACTGACTGACTGACTGACTGACTGACTGACTGACTGACTGACTGACTGACTCTTTTTTCTCTTTCTTTTTTTTACTGACTGACTTTTTCTCTCTTTTTTTGACTGGCTGACTTTTTCTCTCTTTTTTTGACTGGCTGACTTTTTCTCTTTTTTTTTGACTGACTGACTTTCACTTACTGACTGACTCTTTTTTCTCTTTCTTTTTTTGACTGACTTTTTCTCTCTTTTTTTGACTGACTGACTTTTTCTCTCTTTTTTTGACTGGCTGACTTTTTCTCTTTTTTTGACTGACTGACTTTTTCTCTCTTTTTTTGACTGACTGACTTTTTCTCTTTTTTTGACTGGCTGACTTTTTCTATCTTTTTTTGATTGACTGACTTTTTCTATCTTTTTTGACTGACTGACTTTTTCTCTCTTTTTTGACTGACTGACTTTCAATTACTTACTGACTCTCTTTCTTTTTTCTCTCGTCTGTCTGTCTGTCTGTCTGTCTGTCTGTCTGTCTGTCTGTCTGTCTGTCTGTCTGTCTGTCTGTCTGTCTGTCTGTCTGTCTGTCTGTCTGTCTGTCTGTCTGTCTGTCTGTCTGTCTGTCTGTCTGTCTGTCTGTCTGTCTGTCTGTCTGTCTGTCTGTCTGTCTGTCTGTCTGTCTGTCTGTCTGTCTGTCTGTCTGTCTGTCTGTCTGTCTGTCTGTCTGTCTGTCTGTCTGTCTGTCTGTCTGACTGACTGACTGACTGACTGACTGACTGACTGACTGACTGACTGACTGACTGACTGACTGACTGACTGACTGACTGACTGACTGACTGACTGACTGACTGACTGACTGACTGACTGACTGACTGACTTTCACTTACTTACTGACTCTTTTTTCTCTTTCTTTTTTTTACTGACTGACTTTTTCTCTCTTTTTTTGACTGGCTGACTTTTTCTCTCTTTTTTTGACTGGCTGACTTTTTCTCTTTTTTTTTGACTGACTGACTTTCACTTACTGACTGACTCTTTTTTCTCTTTCTTTTTTTGACTGACTTTTTCTCTCTTTTTTTGACTGACTGACTTTTTCTCTCTTTTTTTGACTGGCTGACTTTTTCTCTTTTTTTGACTGACTGACTTTTTCTCTCTTTTTTTGACTGACTGACTTTTTCTCTTTTTTTGACTGGCTGACTTTTTCTATCTTTTTTTGATTGACTGACTTTTTCTATCTTTTTTGACTGACTGACTTTTTCTCTCTTTTTTGACTGACTGACTTTCAATTACTTACTGACTCTCTTTCTTTTTTCTGTCTGTCTGTCTGTCTGTCTGTCTGTCTGTCTGTCTGTCTGTCTGTCTGTCTGTCTGTCTGTCTGTCTGTCTGTCTGTCTGTCTGTCTGTCTGTCTGTCTGTCTGTCTGTCTGTCTGTCTGTCTGTCTGTCTGTCTGTCTGTCTGTCTGTCTGTCTGTCTGTCTGTCTGTCTGTCTGTCTGTCTGTCTGTCTGTCTGTCTGTCTGTCTGTCTGTCTGTCTGTCTGTCTGTCTGTCTGTCTGTCTGTCTGTCTGTCTGTCTGTCTGTCTGTCTGTCTGTCTGTCTGTCTGTCTGTCTGTCTGACTGACTGACTGACTGACTGACTGACTGACTGACTGACTGACTGACTGACTGACTGACTGACTGACTGACTGACTGACTGACTGACTGACTGACTGACTGACTTTTTCTCTTTTTTGACTGACTGACTTTCACTTACTTACTGACTCTTTTTTCTCTTTCTTTTTTTTACTGACTGACTTTTTCTCTCTTTTTTTGACTGACTTTTTCTCTCTTTTTTTGACTGACTTTTTCTCTCTTTTTTTGACTGACTGACTTTTTCTCTCTTTTTTTGACTGACTGACTTTTTCTCTCTTTTTTTGACTGACTGACTTTTTCTCTCTTTTTTTGACTGGCTGACTTTTTCTCTTTTTTTGACTGACTGACTTTTTCTCTCTTTTTTTGACTGACTGACTTTTTCTCTCTTTTTTTGACTGACTGACTTTTTCTCTCTTTTTTGACTGACTGACTTTCACTTACTTACTGACTCTTTTTTCTCTCTTTTTTTTGACTGACTTTTTCTCTCTTTTTTTGACTGACTGACTTTTTCTCTCTTTTTTTGACTGACTGACTTTTTCTCTCTTTTTTTGACTGGCTGACTTTTTCTCTTTTTTTGACTGACTGACTTTTTCTCTTTTTTTGACTGACTGACTTTTTCTCTCTTTTTTTGACTGACTGACTTTTTCTCTCTTTTTTGACTGACTGACTTTCACTTACTTACTGACTCTTTTTTCTCTTTCTTTTTTTTGACTGACTTTTTCTCTCTTTTTTTGACTGACTGACTTTTTCTCTCTTTTTTTGACTGACTGACTTTTTCTCTCTTTTTTTGACTGGCTGACTTTTTCTCTTTTTTGACTGACTGACTTTCACTTACTTACTGACTCTTTTTTCTCTTTCTTTTTTTTACTGACTGACTTTTTCTCTCTTTTTTTGACTGACTTTTTCTCTCTTTTTTTGACTGGCTGACTTTTTCTCTTTTTTTGACTGACTGACTTTTTCTCTCTTTTTTCACTGACTGACTTTTTCTCTCTTTTTTTGACTGACTGACTTTTTCTCTTTTTTTGACTGACTGACTTTTTCTATCTTTTTTTGACTGACTGACTTTTTCTATCTTTTTTGACTGACTGACTTTTTCTCTCTTTTTTGACTGACTGACTTTCAATTACTTACTGACTCTCTTTCTTTTGTCTGTCTGTCTGTCTGTCTGTCTGTCTGTCTGTCTGTCTGTCTGTCTGTCTGACTGTCTGACTGACTGACTGACTGACTGACTGACTGACTGACTGACTGACTTTATCTCTTTTTTGACTGACTGACTTTCACTTACTTACTGACTCTTTTTTCTCTTTCTTTTTTTTACTGACTGACTTTTTCTCTCTTTTTTTGACTGACTTTTTCTCTCTTTTTTTGACTGACTGACTTTTTCTCTCTTTTTTTGACTGACTGACTTTTTCTCTCTTTTTTGACTGACTGACTTTCACTTACTTACTGACTCTTTTTTCTCTTTCTTTTTTTTACTGACTGACTTTTTCTCTCTTTTTTTGACTGACTTTTTCTCTCTTTTTTTGACTGACTGACTTTTTCTCTCTTTTTTTGACTGACTGACTTTTTCTCTCTTTTTTTGACTGACTGACTTTTTCTCTCTTTTTTTGACTGACTGACTTTTTCTCTCTTTTTTGACTGACTGACTTTCACTTACTTACTGACTCTTTTTTCTCTTTCTTTTTTTTGACTGACTTTTTCTCTCTTTTTTTGACTGACTGACTTTTTCTCTCTTTTTTTGACTGACTGACTTTTTCTCTCTTTTTTTGACTGGCTGACTTTTTCTCTTTTTTTGACTGACTGACTTTTTCTATCTTTTTTTGACTGGCTGACTTTTTCTCTCTTTTTTTGACTGACTTTTTCTCTCTTTTTTTGACTGACTGACTTTTTCTATCTTTTTTTGACTGACTGACTTTTTCTCTCTTTTTTTGACTGACTGACTTTTTCTCTCTTTTTTTGACTGACTGACTTTTTCTCTCTTTTTTGACTGACTGACTTTCACTTACTTACTGACTCTTTTTTCTCTTTCTTTTTTTTGACTGACTTTTTCTCTCTTTTTTTGACTGACTGACTTTTTCTCTCTTTTTTTGACTGACTGACTTTTTCTCTCTTTTTTTGACTGGCTGACTTTTTCTCTTTTTTTGACTGACTGACTTTTTCTATCTTTTTTTGACTGGCTGACTTTTTCTCTTTTTTTGACTGACTGACTTTTTCTCTCTTTTTTTGACTGACTGACTTTTTCTCTCTTTTTTTGACTGGCTGACTTTTTCTCTTTTTTTGACTGACTGACTTTTTCTCTCTTTTTTTGACTGACTGACTTTTTCTCTCTTTTTTTGACTGACTGACTTTTTCTCTCTTTTTTGACTGACTGACTTTCACTTACTTACTGACTCTTTTTTCTCTTTCTTTTTTTTGACTGACTTTTTCTCTCTTTTTTTGACTGACTGACTTTTTCTCTCTTTTTTTGACTGACTGACTTTTTCTCTCTTTTTTTGACTGGCTGACTTTTTCTCTTTTTTGACTGACTGACTTTCACTTACTTACTGACTCTTTTTTCTCTTTCTTTTTTTTACTGACTGACTTTTTCTCTCTTTTTTTGACTGACTTTTTCTCTCTTTTTTTGACTGGCTGACTTTTTCTCTTTTTTTGACTGACTGACTTTTTCTCTCTTTTTTCACTGACTGACTTTTTCTCTCTTTTTTTGACTGACTGACTTTTTCTCTTTTTTTGACTGACTGACTTTTTCTATCTTTTTTTGACTGACTGACTTTTTCTATCTTTTTTGACTGACTGACTTTTTCTCTCTTTTTTGACTGACTGACTTTCAATTACTTACTGACTCTCTTTCTTTTGTCTGTCTGTCTGTCTGTCTGTCTGTCTGTCTGTCTGTCTGTCTGTCTGTCTGTCTGTCTGTCTGTCTGTCTGTCTGTCTGTCTGTCTGTCTGTCTGTCTGTCTGTCTGTCTGTCTGTCTGTCTGTCTGTCTGTCTGTCTGTCTGTCTGTCTGTCTGTCTGTCTGTCTGTCTGTCTGTCTGTCTGTCTGTCTGTCTGTCTGTCTGTCTGTCTGTCTGTCTGTCTGTCTGTCTGTCTGTCTGTCTGTCTGTCTGTCTGTCTGTCTGTCTGTCTGTCTGTCTGTCTGTCTGTCTGTCTGACTGACTGACTGACTGACTGACTGACTGACTGACTGACTGACTGACTGACTGACTGACTGACTGACTGACTGACTGACTTTTTCTCTTTTTTGACTGACTGACTTTCACTTACTTACTGATACTTTTTTCTCTTTCTTTTTTTTACTGACTGACTTTTTCTCTCTTTTTTTGACTGACTTTTTCTCTCTTTTTTTGACTGGCTGACTTTTTCTCTTTTTTTGACTGACTGACTTTTTCTCTCTTTTTTCACTGACTGACTTTTTCTCTCTTTTTTTGACTGACTGACTTTTTCTCTTTTTTTGACTGACTGACTTTTTCTATCTTTTTTTGACTGACTGACTTTTTCTATCTTTTTTGACTGACTGACTTTTTCTCTCTTTTTTGACTGACTGACTTTCAATTACTTACTGACTCTCTTTCTTTTGTCTGTCTGTCTGTCTGTCTGTCTGTCTGTCTGTCTGACTGTCTGACTGACTGACTGACTGACTGACTGACTGACTTTATCTCTTTTTTGACTGACTGACTTTCACTTACTTACTGACTCTTTTTTCTCTTTCTTTTTTTTACTGACTGACTTTTTCTCTCTTTTTTTGACTGACTTTTTCTCTCTTTTTTTGACTGACTGACTTTTTCTCTCTTTTTTTGACTGACTGACTTTTTCTCTCTTTTTTTGACTGACTGACTTTTTCTCTCTTTTTTGACTGACTGACTTTCACTTACTTACTGACTCTTTTTTCTCTTTCTTTTTTTTACTGACTGACTTTTTCTCTCTTTTTTTGACTGACTTTTTCTCTCTTTTTTTGACTGACTGACTTTTTCTCTCTTTTTTTGACTGACTGACTTTTTCTCTCTTTTTTTGACTGACTGACTTTTTCTCTCTTTTTTTGACTGACTGACTTTTTCTCTCTTTTTTGACTGACTGACTTTCACTTACTTACTGACTCTTTTTTCTCTTTCTTTTTTTTGACTGACTTTTTCTCTCTTTTTTTGACTGACTGACTTTTTCTCTCTTTTTTTGACTGACTGACTTTTTCTCTCTTTTTTTGACTGGCTGACTTTTTCTCTTTTTTTGACTGACTGACTTTTTCTCTCTTTTTTTGACTGACTGACTTTTTCTCTTTTTTTGACTGACTGACTTTTTCTCTTTTTTTGACTGACTGACTTTTTCTATCTTTTTTTGACTGACTGACTTTTTCTCTCTTTTTTGACTGACTGACTTTTTCTCTCTTTTTTGACTGACTGACTTTCAATTACTTACTGACTCTCTTTCTTTTTTCTCTCGTCTGTCTGTCTGTCTGTCTGTCTGTCTGTCTGTCTGTCTGTCTGTCTGTCTGTCTGTCTGTCTGTCTGTCTGTCTGTCTGTCTGTCTGTCTGTCTGTCTGTCTGTCTGTCTGTCTGTCTGTCTGTCTGTCTGTCTGTCTGTCTGTCTGTCTGTCTGTCTGTCTGTCTGTCTGTCTGTCTGTCTGTCTGTCTGTCTGTCTGTCTGTCTGTCTGTCTGTCTGTCTGTCTGTCTGTCTGACTGACTGACTGACTGACTGACTGACTGACTGACTGACTGACTGACTGACTGACTGACTGACTGACTGACTGACTGACTGACTGACTGACTGACTGACTGACTGACTGACTGACTGACTTTTTCTCTTTTTTGACTGACTGACTTTCACTTACTTACTGACTCTTTTTTCTCTTTCTTTTTTTTACTGACTGACTTTTTCTCTCTTTTTTTGACTGACTTTTTCTCTCTTTTTTTGACTGGCTGACTTTTTCTCTTTTTTTGACTGACTGACTTTTTCTCTCTTTTTTCACTGACTGACTTTTTCTCTCTTTTTTTGACTGACTGACTTTTTCTCTTTTTTTGACTGACTGACTTTTTCTATCTTTTTTTGACTGACTGACTTTTTCTATCTTTTTTGACTGACTGACTTTTTCTCTCTTTTTTGACTGACTGACTTTCAATTACTTACTGACTCTCTTTCTTTTGTCTGTCTGTCTGTCTGTCTGTCTGTCTGTCTGTCTGTCTGTCTGTCTGTCTGTCTGTCTGTCTGTCTGTCTGTCTGTCTGTCTGTCTGTCTGTCTGTCTGTCTGTCTGTCTGTCTGTCTGTCTGTCTGTCTGTCTGTCTGTCTGTCTGTCTGACTGACTGACTGACTGACTGACTGACTGACTGACTGACTGACTGACTGACTGACTGACTGACTGACTGACTGACTGACTGACTGACTGACTGACTGACTGACTGACTGACTGACTGACTGACTGACTGACTGACTGACTGACTGACTGACTGACTGACTTTCTCTTTTTTCTCTTTCTTTTTTTTACTGACTGACTTTTTCTCTCTTTTTTTGACTGACTGACTTTTTCTCTCTTTTTTTGACTGACTGACTTTTTCTCTCTTTTTTTGACTGGCTGACTTTTTCTCTTTTTTTGACTGACTGACTTTTTCTCTCTTTTTTTGACTGACTGACTTTTTCTCTTTTTTTTTGACTGACTGACTTTCACTTACTGACTGACTCTTTTTTCTCTTTCTTTTTTTGACTGACTTTTTCTCTCTTTTTTTGACTGACTGACTTTTTCTCTCTTTTTTTGACTGGCTGACTTTTTCTCTTTTTTTGACTGACTGACTTTTTCTCTTTTTTTGACTCTATCTTTTTTTGATTGACTGACTTTTTCTATCTTTTTTGACTGACTGACTTTTTCTCTCTTTTTTGACTGACTGACTTTCAATTACTTACTGACTCTCTTTCTTTTTTCTCTCGTCTGTCTGTCTGTCTGTCTGTCTGTCTGTCTGTCTGTCTGTCTGTCTGTCTGTCTGTCTGTCTGTCTGTCTGTCTGTCTGTCTGTCTGTCTGTCTGTCTGTCTGTCTGTCTGTCTGTCTGTCTGTCTGTCTGTCTGTCTGTCTGTCTGACTGACTGACTGACTGACTGACTGACTGACTGACTGACTGACTGACTGACTGACTGACTGACTGACTGACTGACTGACTGACTGACTGACTGACTGACTGACTGACTGACTGACTTTCACTTACTTACTGACTCTTTTTTCTCTTTCTTTTTTTTACTGACTGACTTTTTCTATCTTTTTTTGACTGACTTTTTCTCTCTTTTTTTGACTGACTGACTTTTTCTCTTTTTTTTGACTGACTGACTTTCACTTACTGACTGACTCTTTTTTCTCTTTCTTTTTTTTACTGACTGACTTTTTCTCTCTTTTTTTGACTGACTTTTTCTCTCTTTTTTTGACTGACTGACTTTTTTTCTCTTTTTTTGACTGACTGACTTTTTCTCTTTTTTTGACTGACTGACTTTTTCTCTTTTTTTGACTGACTGACTTTTTCTATCTTTTTTTGACTGACTGACTTTTTCTCTCTTTTTTGACTGACTGACTTTCAATTACTTACTGACTCTCTTTCTTTTGTCTGTCTGTCTGTCTGTCTGTCTGTCTGTCTGTCTGACTGTCTGACTGACTGACTGACTGACTGACTGACTGACTGACTGACTGACTGACTGACTGACTGACTGACTGACTTTTTCTCTTTCTTTTTTTTACTGACTGACTTTTTCTCTCTTTTTTTGACTGACTGACTTTTTCTCTCTTTTTTTGACTGACTGACTTTTTCTCTCTTTTTTTGACTGACTGACTTTTTCTCTCTTTTTTTGACTGGCTGACTTTTTCTCTTTTTTTGACTGACTGACTTTTTCTCTCTTTTTTTGACTGACTGACTTTTTCTCTTTTTTTTTGACTGACTGACTTTCACTTACTGACTGACTCTTTTTTTGACTGACTTTTTCTCTCTTTTTTTGACTGACTGACTTTTTCTCTCTTTTTTTGACTGGCTGACTTTTTCTCTTTTTTTGACTGACTGACTTTTTCTCTTTTTTTGACTGGCTGACTTTTTCTATCTTTTTTTGATTGACTGACTTTTTCTATCTTTTTTGACTGACTGACTTTTTCTCTCTTTTTTGACTGACTGACTTTCAATTACTTACTGACTCTCTTTCTTTTTTCTCTCGTCTGTCTGTCTGTCTGTCTGTCTGTCTGTCTGTCTGTCTGTCTGTCTGTCTGTCTGTCTGACTGTCTGACTGACTGACTGACTGACTGACTGACTGACTGACTGACTGACTGACTGACTGACTGACTGACTGACTGACTGACTGACTGACTGACTGACTTTTTCTCTTTTTTCTCTTTCTTTTTTTACTGACTGACTTTTTCTCTCTTTTTTTGACTGACTGACTTTTTCTCTCTTTTTTTGACTGGCTGACTTTTTCTCTTTTTTTGACTGACTGACTTTTTCTCTCTTTTTTTGACTGACTGACTTTTTCTCTTTTTTTTTGACTGACTGACTTTCACTTACTGACTGACTCTTTTTTCTCTTTCTTTTTTTGACTGACTTTTTCTCTCTTTTTTTGACTGACTGACTTTTTCTCTCTTTTTTTGACTGGCTGACTTTTTCTCTTTTTTTGACTGACTGACTTTTTCTCTTTTTTTGACTGGCTGACTTTTTCTATCTTTTTTTGATTGACTGACTTTTTCTATCTTTTTTGACTGACTGACTTTTTCTCTCTTTTTTGACTGACTGACTTTCAATTACTTACTGACTCTCTTTCTTTTTTCTCTCGTCTGTCTGTCTGTCTGTCTGTCTGTCTGTCTGTCTGTCTGTCTGTCTGTCTGTCTGTCTGTCTGTCTGTCTGTCTGTCTGTCTGTCTGTCTGTCTGTCTGTCTGTCTGTCTGTCTGTCTGTCTGTCTGTCTGTCTGTCTGTCTGTCTGTCTGTCTGTCTGTCTGTCTGTCTGTCTGTCTGTCTGACTGACTGACTGACTGACTGACTGACTGACTGACTGACTGACTGACTGACTGACTGACTGACTGACTGACTGACTGACTGACTGACTGACTGACTGACTGACTGACTGACTGACTGACTGACTGACTGACTGACTGACTGACTGACTGACTGACTGACTGACTGACTGACTTTCACTTACTTACTGACTCTTTTTTCTCTTTCTTTTTTTTACTGACTGACTTTTTCTCTCTTTTTTTGACTGACTTTTTCTCTCTTTTTTTGACTGACTGACTTTTTCTCTCTTTTTTGACTGACTGACTTTCACTTACTTACTGACTCTTTTTTCTCTTTCTTTTTTTGACTGACTTTTTCTCTCTTTTTTTGACTGACTGACTTTTTCTCTCTTTTTTTGACTGACTGACTTTTTCTCTCTTTTTTTGACTGGCTGACTTTTTCTCTTTTTTTGACTGACTGACTTTTTCTCTCTTTTTTTGACTGACTGACTTTTTCTCTTTTTTTGACTGACTGACTTTTTCTCTTTTTTTGACTGACTGACTTTTTCTATCTTTTTTTGACTGACTGACTTTTTCTATCTTTTTTGACTGACTGACTTTTTCTCTCTTTTTTGACTGACTGACTTTCAATTACTTACTGACTCTCTTTCTTTTTTCTCTTTCTTTTTTTTGACTGACTTTTTCTCTCTTTTTTTGACTGACTGACTTTTTCTCTCTTTTTTTGACTGACTGACTTTTTCTCTCTTTTTTTGACTGGCTGACTTTTTCTCTTTTTTTGACTGACTGACTTTTTCTCTCTTTTTTTGACTGACTGACTTTTTCTCTTTTTTTGACTGACTGACTTTTTCTCTTTTTTTGACTGACTGACTTTTTCTATCTTTTTTTGACTGACTGACTTTTTCTCTCTTTTTTGACTGACTGACTTTTTCTCTCTTTTTTGACTGACTGACTTTCAATTACTTACTGACTCTCTTTCTTTTTTCTGTCTGTCTGTCTGTCTGTCTGTCTGTCTGTCTGTCTGTCTGTCTGTCTGACTGTCTGACTGTCTGACTGACTGACTGACTGACTGACTGACTGACTGACTGACTTTCACTTACTTACTGACTCTTTTTTCTCTTTCTTTTTTTTACTGACTGACTTTTTCTCTCTTTTTTTGACTGACTTTTTCTCTCTTTTTTTGACTGACTGACTTTTTCTCTCTTTTTTGACTGACTGACTTTCACTTACTTACTGACTCTTTTTTCTCTTTCTTTTTTTGACTGACTTTTTCTCTCTTTTTTTGACTGACTGACTTTTTCTCTCTTTTTTTGACTGACTGACTTTTTCTCTCTTTTTTTGACTGACTGACTTTTTCTCTCTTTTTTGACTGACTGACTTTCACTTACTTACTGACTCTTTTTTCTCTTTCTTTTTTTTGACTGACTTTTTCTCTCTTTTTTTGACTGACTGACTTTTTCTCTCTTTTTTTGACTGGCTGACTTTTTCTCTTTTTTTGACTGACTGACTTTTTCTCTCTTTTTTTGACTGACTGACTTTTTCTCTTTTTTTGACTGACTGACTTTTTCTATCTTTTTTTGACTGACTGACTTTTTCTATCTTTTTTGACTGACTGACTTTTTCTCTCTTTTTTGACTGACTGACTTTCAATTACTTACTGACTCTCTTTCTTTTTTCTGTCTGTCTGTCTGTCTGTCTGTCTGTCTGTCTGTCTGTCTGTCTGTCTGTCTGTCTGTCTGTCTGTCTGTCTGTCTGTCTGTCTGTCTGTCTGTCTGTCTGTCTGTCTGTCTGTCTGTCTGTCTGTCTGACTGACTGACTGACTGACTGACTGACTGACTGACTGACTGACTGACTGACTGACTGACTGACTGACTGACTGACTGACTGACTGACTGACTGACTGACTGACTGACTGACTGACTGACTGACTGACTGACTGACTGACTGACTGACTGACTGACTTTTTCTCTTTTTTGACTGACTGACTTTCACTTACTTACTGAATCTTTTTTCTCTTTCTTTTTTTTACTGACTGACTTTTTCTCTCTTTTTTTGACTGACTTTTTCTCTCTTTTTTTGACTGACTGACTTTTTCTCTCTTTTTTTGACTGACTGACTTTTTCTCTCTTTTTTTGACTGGCTGACTTTTTCTCTTTTTTTGACTGACTGACTTTTTCTCTCTTTTTTTGACTGACTGACTTTTTCTCTCTTTTTTTGACTGACTGACTTTTTCTCTTTTTTTTTGACTGACTGACTTTCACTTACTGACTGACTCTTATTTCTCTTTTTTTTTTTTGACTGACTTTTTCTCTCTTTTTTTGACTGACTGACTTTTTCTCTCTTTTTTTGACTGGCTGACTTTTTCTCTTTTTTTGACTGACTGACTTTTTCTCTCTTTTTTTGACTGACTGACTTTTTCTCTCTTTTTTTGACTGACTGACTTTTTCTCTTTTTTTGACTGGCTGACGTTTTCTATCTTTTTTTGATTGACTGACTTTTTCTATCTTTTTTGACTGACTGACTTTTTCTCTCTTTTTTGACTGACTGACTTTCAATTACTTACTGACTCTCTGTCTGTCTGTCTGTCTGTCTGTCTGTCTGTCTGTCTGTCTGTCTGTCTGTCTGTCTGTCTGTCTGTCTGTCTGTCTGTCTGTCTGTCTGTCTGTCTGTCTGTCTGTCTGTCTGTCTGTCTGTCTGTCTGTCTGTCTGTCTGTCTGTCTGTCTGTCTGTCTGTCTGTCTGTCTGACTGACTGACTGACTGACTGACTGACTGACTGACTGACTGACTGACTGACTGACTGACTGACTGACTGACTGACTGACTGACTGACTGACTGACTGACTGACTGACTGACTGACTGACTGACTGACTGACTGACTTTCACTTACTTACTGACTCTTTTTTCTCTTTCTTTTTTTTACTGACTGACTTTTTCTCTCTTTTTTTGACTGACTTTTTCTCTCTTTTTTTGACTGACTGACTTTTTCTCTCTTTTTTGACTGACTGACTTTCACTTACTTACTGACTCTTTTTTCTCTTTCTTTTTTTGACTGACTTTTTCTCTCTTTTTTTGACTGACTGACTTTTTCTCTCTTTTTTGACTGACTGACTTTCACTTACTTACTGACTCTTTTTTCTCTTTCTTTTTTTTGACTGACTTTTTCTCACTTTTTTTGACTGACTGACTTTTTCTCTCTTTTTTTGACTGACTGACTTTTTCTCTCTTTTTTTGACTGGCTGACTTTTTCTCTTTTTTTGACTGACTGACTTTTTCTCTCTTTTTTTGACTGACTGACTTTTTCTCTTTTTTTGACTGACTGACTTTTTCTCTTTTTTTGACTGACTGACTTTTTCTATCTTTTTTTGACTGACTGACTTTTTCTATCTTTTTTGACTGACTGACTTTTTCTCTCTTTTTTGACTGACTGACTTTCAATTACTTACTGACTCTCTTTCTTTTTTCTGTCTGTCTGTCTGTCTGTCTGTCTGTCTGTCTGTCTGTCTGTCTGTCTGTCTGTCTGTCTGTCTGTCTGTCTGTCTGTCTGTCTGTCTGTCTGTCTGTCTGTCTGTCTGTCTGTCTGTCTGTCTGTCTGTCTGTCTGTCTGTCTGTCTGTCTGTCTGTCTGTCTGTCTGTCTGTCTGTCTGACTGACTGACTGACTGACTGACTGACTGACTGACTGACTGACTGACTGACTGACTGACTGACTGACTGACTGACTGACTGACTGACTGACTGACTGACTGACTGACTGACTGACTGACTGACTTTCACTTACTTACTGACTCTTTTTTCTCTTTCTTTTTTTTACTGACTGACTTTTTCTCTCTTTTTTTGACTGACTTTTTCTCTCTTTTTTTGACTGACTGACTTTTTCTCTCTTTTTTTGACTGACTGACTTTCACTTACTTACTGACTCTTTTTTCTCTTTCTTTTTTTGACTGACTTTTTCTCTCTTTTTTTGACTGACTGACTTTTTCTCTCTTTTTTTGACTGACTGACTTTTTCTCTCTTTTTTTGACTGGCTGACTTTTTCTCTTTTTTTGACTGACTGACTTTTTCTCTCTTTTTTTGACTGACTGACTTTTTCTCTTTTTTTGACTGACTGACTTTTTCTCTTTTTTTGACTGACTGACTTTTTCTATCTTTTTTTGACTGACTGACTTTTTCTATCTTTTTTGACTGACTGACTTTTTCTCTCTTTTTTGACTGACTGACTTTCAATTACTTACTGACTCTCTTTCTTTTTTCTCTTTCTTTTTTTTGACTGACTTTTTCTCTCTTTTTTTGACTGACTGACTTTTTCTCTCTTTTTTTGACTGACTGACTTTTTCTCTCTTTTTTTGACTGGCTGACTTTTTCTCTTTTTTTGACTGACTGACTTTTTCTCTCTTTTTTTGACTGACTGACTTTTTCTCTTTTTTTGACTGACTGACTTTTTCTCTTTTTTTGACTGACTGACTTTTTCTATCTTTTTTTGACTGACTGACTTTTTCTCTCTTTTTTGACTGACTGACTTTTTCTCTCTTTTTTGACTGACTGACTTTCAATTACTTACTGACTCTCTTTCTTTTTTCTGTCTGTCTGTCTGTCTGTCTGTCTGTCTGTCTGTCTGACTGTCTGACTGTCTGACTGACTGACTGACTGACTGACTGACTGACTGACTGACTGACTGACTTTCACTTACTTACTGACTCTTTTTTCTCTTTCTTTTTTTTACTGACTGACTTTTTCTCTCTTTTTTTGACTGACTTTTTCTCTCTTTTTTTGACTGACTGACTTTTTCTCTCTTTTTTGACTGACTGACTTTCACTTACTTACTGACTCTTTTTTCTCTTTCTTTTTTTGACTGACTTTTTCTCTCTTTTTTTGACTGACTGACTTTTTCTCTCTTTTTTTGACTGACTGACTTTTTCTCTCTTTTTTTGACTGACTGACTTTTTCTCTCTTTTTTGACTGACTGACTTTCACTTACTTACTGACTCTTTTTTCTCTTTCTTTTTTTTGACTGACTTTTTCTCTCTTTTTTTGACTGACTGACTTTTTCTCTCTTTTTTTGACTGGCTGACTTTTTCTCTTTTTTTGACTGACTGACTTTTTCTCTCTTTTTTTGACTGACTGACTTTTTCTCTTTTTTTGACTGACTGACTTTTTCTATCTTTTTTTGACTGACTGACTTTTTCTATCTTTTTTGACTGACTGACTTTTTCTCTCTTTTTTGACTGACTGACTTTCAATTACTTACTGACTCTCTTTCTTTTTTCTGTCTGTCTGTCTGTCTGTCTGTCTGTCTGTCTGTCTGTCTGTCTGTCTGTCTGTCTGTCTGTCTGTCTGTCTGTCTGTCTGTCTGTCTGTCTGTCTGTCTGTCTGTCTGTCTGTCTGTCTGTCTGTCTGTCTGTCTGTCTGTCTGTCTGTCTGTCTGTCTGTCTGTCTGTCTGTCTGTCTGTCTGTCTGTCTGACTGACTGACTGACTGACTGACTGACTGACTGACTGACTGACTGACTGACTGACTGACTGACTGACTGACTGACTGACTGACTGACTGACTGACTGACTGACTGACTGACTGACTGACTGACTGACTGACTGACTGACTGACTGACTGACTGACTGACTGACTGACTTTTTCTCTTTTTTGACTGACTGACTTTCACTTACTTACTGAATCTTTTTTCTCTTTCTTTTTTTTACTGACTGACTTTTTCTCTCTTTTTTTGACTGACTTTTTCTCTCTTTTTTTGACTGACTGACTTTTTCTCTCTTTTTTTGACTGACTGACTTTTTCTCTCTTTTTTTGACTGGCTGACTTTTTCTCTTTTTTTGACTGACTGACTTTTTCTCTCTTTTTTTGACTGACTGACTTTTTCTCTCTTTTTTTGACTGACTGACTTTTTCTCTTTTTTTTTGACTGACTGACTTTCACTTACTGACTGACTCTTATTTCTCTTTTTTTTTTTTGACTGACTTTTTCTCTCTTTTTTTGACTGACTGACTTTTTCTCTCTTTTTTTGACTGGCTGACTTTTTCTCTTTTTTTGACTGACTGACTTTTTCTCTCACTGACTGACTTTTTCTCTCTTTTTTTGACTGACTGACTTTTTCTCTTTTTTTGACTGGCTGACGTTTTCTATCTTTTTTTGATTGACTGACTTTTTCTATCTTTTTTGACTGACTGACTTTTTCTCTCTTTTTTGACTGACTGACTTTCAATTACTTACTGACTCTCTTTCTGTCTGTCTGTCTGTCTGTCTGTCTGTCTGTCTGTCTGTCTGTCTGTCTGTCTGTCTGTCTGTCTGTCTGTCTGTCTGTCTGTCTGTCTGTCTGTCTGTCTGTCTGTCTGTCTGTCTGTCTGTCTGTCTGTCTGTCTGTCTGTCTGTCTGTCTGTCTGTCTGTCTGTCTGTCTGTCTGTCTGTCTGTCTGTCTGTCTGTCTGACTGACTGACTGACTGACTGACTGACTGACTGACTGACTGACTGACTGACTGACTGACTGACTGACTGACTGACTGACTGACTGACTGACTGACTGACTGACTGACTGACTGACTGACTGACTGACTGACTGACTGACTGACTGACTGACTGACTGACTGACTTTTTCTCTTTTTTGACTGACTGACTTTCACTTACTTACTGACTCTTTTTTCTCTTTCTTTTTTTTACTGACTGACTTTTTCTCTCTTTTTTTGACTGACTGACTTTTTCTCTCTTTTTTCACTGACTGACTTTTTCTCTCTTTTTTTGACTGACTGACTTTTTCTCTTTTTTTGACTGACTGACTTTTTCTATCTTTTTTTGACTGACTGACTTTTTCTATCTTTTTTGACTGACTGACTTTTTCTCTCTTTTTTGACTGACTGACTTTCAATTACTTACTGACTCTCTTTCTTTTGTCTGTCTGTCTGTCTGTCTGTCTGTCTGTCTGTCTGTCTGTCTGTCTGTCTGTCTGTCTGTCTGTCTGTCTGTCTGTCTGTCTGTCTGTCTGTCTGTCTGTCTGTCTGTCTGTCTGTCTGTCTGTCTGTCTGTCTGTCTGTCTGTCTGTCTGACTGACTGACTGACTGACTGACTGACTGACTGACTGACTGACTGACTGACTGACTGACTGACTGACTGACTGACTGACTGACTGACTGACTGACTGACTGACTGACTGACTGACTGACTGACTGACTGACTGACTGACTTTCACTTACTTACTGACTCTTTTTTCTCTTTCTTTTTTTTACTGACTGACTTTTTCTCTCTTTTTTTGACTGACTGACTTTTTCTCTCTTTTTTGACTGACTGACTTTCACTTACTTACTGACTCTTTTTTCTTTCTTTTTTTGACTGACTTTTTCTCTCTTTTTTTGACTGACTGACTTTTTCTCTCTTTTTTTGACTGACTGACTTTTTCTCTCTTTTTTTGACTGACTGACTTTTTCTCTCTTTTTTGACTGACTGACTTTCACTTACTTACTGACTCTTTTTTCTCTTTCTTTTTTTTGACTGACTTTTTCTCTCTTTTTTTGACTGACTGACTTTTTCTCTCTTTTTTTGACCGACTGACTTTTTCTCTCTTTTTTTGACTGGCTGACTTTTTCTCTTTTTTTGACTGACTGACTTTTTCTCTCTTTTTTTGACTGACTGACTTTTTCTCTTTTTTTGACTGACTGACTTTTGCTCTTTTTTTGACTGACTGACTTTTTCTATCTTTTTTTGACTGACTGACTTTTTCTATCTTTTTTGACTGACTGACTTTTTCTCTCTTTTTTGACTGACTGACTTTCAATTACTTACTGACTCTCTTTCTTTTTTCTCTCGTCTGTCTGTCTGTCTGTCTGTCTGTCTGTCTGTCTGTCTGTCTGTCTGTCTGTCTGTCTGTCTGTCTGTCTGTCTGTCTGTCTGTCTGTCTGTCTGTCTGTCTGTCTGTCTGTCTGTCTGTCTGTCTGTCTGTCTGTCTGTCTGTCTGTCTGTCTGTCTGTCTGTCTGTCTGTCTGTCTGTCTGTCTGTCTGTCTGTCTGTCTGTCTGTCTGTCTGTCTGTCTGTCTGTCTGACTGACTGACTGACTGACTGACTGACTGACTGACTGACTGACTGACTGACTGACTGTTTCTCTTTTTTGACTGACTGACTTTCACTTACTTACTGACTCTTTTTTCTCTTTCTTTTTTTTACTGACTGACTTTTTCTCTCTTTTTTTGACTGACTTTTTCTCTCTTTTTTTGACTGACTGACTTTTTCTCTCTTTTTTTGACTGACTTTTTCTCTCTTTTTTGACTGACTGACTTTCACTTACTTACTGACTCTTTTTTCTCTTTCTTTTTTTTGACTGACTTTTTCTCTCTTTTTTTGACTGACTGACTTTTTCTCTCTTTTTTTGACTGACTGACTTTTTCTCTCTTTTTTTGACTGGCTGACTTTTTCTCTTTTTTTGACTGACTGACTTTTTCTCTCTTTTTTTGACTGACTGACTTTTTCTCTTTTTTTTTGACTGACTGACTTTCACTTACTGACTGACTCTTTTTTCTCTTTCTTTTTTTGACTGACTTTTTCTCTCTTTTTTTGACTGACTGACTTTTTCTCTCTTTTTTTGACTGGCTGACTTTTTCTCTTTTTTTGACTGACTGACTTTTTCTCTCTTTTTTTGACTGACTGACTTTTTCTCTCTTTTTTTGACTGACTGACTTTTTCTCTTTTTTTGACTGGCTGACTTTTTCTATCTTTTTTTGATTGACTGACTTTTTCTATCTTTTTTGACTGACTGACTTTTTCTCTCTTTTTTGACTGACTGACTTTCAATTACTTACTGACTCTCTTTCTTTTTTCTCTCGTCTGTCTGTCTGTCTGTCTGTCTGTCTGTCTGTCTGTCTGTCTGTCTGTCTGTCTGTCTGTCTGTCTGTCTGTCTGTCTGTCTGTCTGTCTGTCTGTCTGTCTGTCTGTCTGTCTGTCTGTCTGTCTGTCTGTCTGTCTGTCTGTCTGACTGACTGACTGACTGACTGACTGACTGACTGACTGACTGACTGACTGACTGACTGACTGACTGACTGACTGACTGACTGACTGACTGACTGACTGACTGACTTTTTCTCTTTTTTGACTGACTGACTTTCACTTACTTACTGACTCTTTTTTCTCTTCCTTTTTTTTACTGACTGACTTTTTCTCTCTTTTTTTGACTGACTGACTTTTTCTCTCTTTTTTTGACTGACTGACTTTTTCTCTCTTTTTTTGACTGACTTTTTCTCTCTTTTTTTGACTGGCTGACTTTTTCTCTTTTTTTGACTGACTGACTTTTTCTCTCTTTTTTTGACTGACTGACTTTTTCTCTCTTTTTTTGACTGACTGACTTTTTCTCTCTTTTTTGACTGACTGACTTTCACTTGCTTACTGACTCTTTTTTCTCTTTCTTTTTTTTGACTGACTTTTTCTCTCTTTTTTTGACTGACTGACTTTTTCTCTCTTTTTTTGACTGACTGACTTTTTCTCTCTTTTTTTGACTGGCTGACTTTTTCTCTTTTTTTGACTGACTGACTTTTTCTCTCTTTTTTTGACTGACTGACTTTTTCTCTTTTTTTGACTGACTGACTTTTTCTCTTTTTTTGACTGACTGACTTTTTCTATCTTTTTTTGACTGACTGACTTTTTCTATCTTTTTTGACTGACTGACTTTTTCTCTCTTTTTTGACTGACTGACTTTCAATTACTTACTGACTCTCTTTCTTTTTTCTCTCGTCTGTCTGTCTGTCTGTCTGTCTGTCTGTCTGTCTGTCTGTCTGTCTGTCTGTCTGTCTGTCTGTCTGTCTGTCTGTCTGTCTGTCTGTCTGTCTGTCTGTCTGTCTGTCTGTCTGTCTGTCTGTCTGTCTGACTGACTGACTGACTGACTGACTGACTGACTGACTGACTGACTGACTGACTGACTGACTGACTGACTGACTGACTGACTGACTGACTGACTGACTGACTGACTGACTGACTGACTGACTGACTGACTGACTGACTGACTGACTGACTGACTGACTGACTTTTTCTCTTTTTTGACTGACTGACTTTCACTTACTTACTGACTCTTTTTTCTCTTCCTTTTTTTTACTGACTGACTTTTTCTCTCTTTTTTTGACTGACTGACTTTTTCTCTCTTTTTTTGACTGACTGACTTTTTCTCTCTTTTTTTGACTGACTTTTTCTCTCTTTTTTTGACTGGCTGACTTTTTCTCTTTTTTTGACTGACTGACTTTTTCTCTCTTTTTTTGACTGACTTTTTCTCTCTTTTTTTGACTGACTGACTTTTTCTCTCTTTTTTGACTGACTGACTTTCACTTGCTTACTGACTCTTTTTTCTCTTTCTTTTTTTTGACTGACTTTTTCTCTCTTTTTTTGACTGACTGACTTTTTCTCTCTTTTTTTGACTGACTGACTTTTTCTCTCTTTTTTTGACTGGCTGACTTTTTCTCTTTTTTTGACTGACTGACTTTTTCTCTCTTTTTTTGACTGACTGACTTTTTCTCTTTTTTTGACTGACTGACTTTTTCTCTTTTTTTGACTGACTGACTTTTTCTATCTTTTTTTGACTGACTGACTTTTTCTATCTTTTTTGACTGACTGACTTTTTCTCTCTTTTTTGACTGACTGACTTTCAATTACTTACTGACTCTCTTTCTTTTTTCTCTCGTCTGTCTGTCTGTCTGTCTGTCTGTCTGTCTGTCTGTCTGTCTGTCTGTCTGTCTGTCTGTCTGTCTGTCTGTCTGTCTGTCTGTCTGTCTGTCTGTCTGTCTGTCTGTCTGTCTGTCTGTCTGTCTGTCTGTCTGTCTGTCTGTCTGTCTGTCTGTCTGTCTGTCTGTCTGACTGACTGACTGACTGACTGACTGACTGACTGACTGACTGACTGACTGACTGACTGACTGACTGACTGACTGACTGACTGACTGACTGACTGACTGACTGACTGACTGACTGACTGACTGACTGACTGACTGACTGACTGACTTTTTCTCTTTTTTGACTGACTGACTTTCACTTACTTACTGACTCTTTTTTCTCTTTCTTTTTTTTACTGACTGACTTTTTCTCTCTTTTTTTGACTGACTTTTTCTCTCTTTTTTTGACTGACTGACTTTTTCTCTCTTTTTTGACTGACTGACTTTCACTTACTTACTGACTCTTTTTTCTCTTTCTTTTTTTGACTGACTTTTTCTCTCTTTTTTTGACTGACTGACTTTTTCTCTCTTTTTTTGACTGACTGACTTTTTCTCTCTTTTTTTGACTGGCTGACTTTTTCTCTCTTTTTTGACTGACTGACTTTCACTTACTTACTGACTCTTTTTTCTCTCTTTTTTTTGACTGACTTTTTCTCTCTTTTTTTGACTGACTGACTTTTTCTCTCTTTTTTTGACTGGCTGACTTTTTCTCTTTTTTTGACTGACTGACTTTTTCTCTCTTTTTTTGACTGACTGACTTTTTCTCTTTTTTTGACTGACTGACTTTTTCTCTTTTTTTGACTGACTGACTTTTTCTATCTTTTTTTGACTGACTGACTTTTTCTATCTTTTTTGACTGACTGACTTTTTCTCTCTTTTTTGACTGACTGACTTTCAATTACTTACTGACTCTCTTTCTTTTTTCTGTCTGTCTGTCTGTCTGTCTGTCTGTCTGTCTGTCTGTCTGTCTGTCTGTCTGTCTGTCTGTCTGTCTGTCTGTCTGTCTGTCTGTCTGTCTGTCTGTCTGTCTGTCTGTCTGTCTGTCTGTCTGTCTGTCTGTCTGTCTGTCTGTCTGTCTGTCTGTCTGTCTGTCTGTCTGTCTGTCTGTCTGTCTGTCTGTCTGTCTGTCTGTCTGTCTGTCTGTCTGTCTGTCTGTCTGTCTGTCTGTCTGTCTGACTGACTGACTGACTGACTGACTGACTGACTGACTGACTGACTGACTTTCACTTACTTACTGACTCTTTTTTCTCTTTCTTTTTTTGACTGACTGACTTTTTCTCTCTTTTTTGACTGACTGACTTTCACTTACTTACTGACTCTTTTTTCTCTTTCTTTTTTTGACTGACTTTTTCTCTCTTTTTTTGACTGACTGACTTTTTCTCTCTTTTTTTGACTGACTGACTTTTTCTCTCTTTTTTTGACTGACTGACTTTTTCTCTCTTTTTTGACTGACTGACTTTCACTTACTTACTGACTCTTTTTTCTCTTTCTTTTTTTTGACTGACTTTTTCTCTCTTTTTTTGACTGACTGACTTTTTCTCTCTTTTTTTGACTGACTGACTTTTTCTCTCTTTTTTTGACTGGCTGACTTTTTCTCTTTTTTTGACTGACTGACTTTTTCTCTCTTTTTTTGACTGACTGACTTTTTCTCTTTTTTTGACTGACTGACTTTTTCTCTTTTTTTGACTGACTGACTTTTTCTATCTTTTTTTGACTGACTGACTTTTTCTATCTTTTTTGACTGACTGACTTTTTCTCTCTTTTTTGACTGACTGACTTTCAATTACTTACTGACTCTCTTTCTTTTTTCTGTCTGTCTGTCTGTCTGTCTGTCTGTCTGTCTGTCTGTCTGTCTGTCTGTCTGTCTGTCTGTCTGTCTGTCTGTCTGTCTGTCTGTCTGTCTGTCTGTCTGTCTGTCTGTCTGTCTGTCTGTCTGTCTGTCTGACTGACTGACTGACTGACTGACTGACTGACTGACTGACTGACTGACTGACTGACTGACTGACTGACTGACTGACTGACTGACTGACTGACTGACTGACTGACTGACTGACTGACTGACTGACTGACTGACTGACTGACTGACTGACTGACTGACTGACTTTCACTTACTTACTGACTCTTTTTTCTCTTTCTTTTTTTTACTGACTGACTTTTTCTCTCTTTTTTTGACTGACTTTTTCTCTCTTTTTTTGACTGACTGACTTTTTCTCTCTTTTTTGACTGACTGACTTTCACTTACTTACTGACTCTTTTTTCTCTTTCTTTTTTTGACTGACTTTTTCTCTCTTTTTTTGACTGACTGACTTTTTCTCTCTTTTTTGACTGACTGACTTTCACTTACTTACTGACTCTTTTTTCTCTTTCTTTTTTTTGACTGACTTTTTCTCACTTTTTTTGACTGACTGACTTTTTCTCTCTTTTTTTGACTGACTGACTTTTTCTCTCTTTTTTTGACTGGCTGACTTTTTCTCTTTTTTTGACTGACTGACTTTTTCTCTCTTTTTTTGACTGACTGACTTTTTCTCTTTTTTTGACTGACTGACTTTTTCTCTTTTTTTGACTGACTGACTTTTTCTATCTTTTTTTGACTGACTGACTTTTTCTATCTTTTTTGACTGACTGACTTTTTCTCTCTTTTTTGACTGACTGACTTTCAATTACTTACTGACTCTCTTTCTTTTTTCTGTCTGTCTGTCTGTCTGTCTGTCTGTCTGTCTGTCTGTCTGTCTGTCTGTCTGTCTGTCTGTCTGTCTGTCTGTCTGTCTGTCTGTCTGTCTGTCTGTCTGTCTGTCTGTCTGTCTGTCTGTCTGTCTGTCTGTCTGTCTGTCTGTCTGTCTGACTGACTGACTGACTGACTGACTGACTGACTGACTGACTGACTGACTGACTGACTGACTGACTGACTGACTGACTGACTGACTGACTGACTGACTGACTGACTGACTGACTGACTGACTTTCACTTACTTACTGACTCTTTTTTCTCTTTCTTTTTTTTACTGACTGACTTTTTCTCTCTTTTTTTGACTGACTTTTTCTCTCTTTTTTTGACTGACTGACTTTTTCTCTCTTTTTTGACTGACTGACTTTCACTTACTTACTGACTCTTTTTTCTCTTTCTTTTTTTGACTGACTTTTTCTCTCTTTTTTTGACTGACTGACTTTTTCTCTCTTTTTTTGACTGACTGACTTTTTCTCTCTTTTTTTGACTGGCTGACTTTTTCTCTTTTTTTGACTGACTGACTTTTTCTCTCTTTTTTTGACTGACTGACTTTTTCTCTTTTTTTGACTGACTGACTTTTTCTCTTTTTTTGACTGACTGACTTTTTCTATCTTTTTTTGACTGACTGACTTTTTCTATCTTTTTTGACTGACTGACTTTTTCTCTCTTTTTTGACTGACTGACTTTCAATTACTTACTGACTCTCTTTCTTTTTTCTCTTTCTTTTTTTTGACTGACTTTTTCTCTCTTTTTTTGACTGACTGACTTTTTCTCTCTTTTTTTGACTGACTGACTTTTTCTCTCTTTTTTTGACTGGCTGACTTTTTCTCTTTTTTTGACTGACTGACTTTTTCTCTCTTTTTTTGACTGACTGACTTTTTCTCTTTTTTTGACTGACTGACTTTTTCTCTTTTTTTGACTGACTGACTTTTTCTATCTTTTTTTGACTGACTGACTTTTTCTCTCTTTTTTGACTGACTGACTTTTTCTCTCTTTTTTGACTGACTGACTTTCAATTACTTACTGACTCTCTTTCTTTTTTCTGTCTGTCTGTCTGTCTGTCTGTCTGTCTGTCTGTCTGACTGTCTGACTGTCTGACTGACTGACTGACTGACTGACTGACTGACTGACTGACTGACTGACTGACTTTCACTTACTTACTGACTCTTTTTTCTCTTTCTTTTTTTTACTGACTGACTTTTTCTCTCTTTTTTTGACTGACTTTTTCTCTCTTTTTTTGACTGACTGACTTTTTCTCTCTTTTTTGACTGACTGACTTTCACTTACTTACTGACTCTTTTTTCTCTTTCTTTTTTTGACTGACTTTTTCTCTCTTTTTTTGACTGACTGACTTTTTCTCTTTTTTTGACTGACTGACTTTTTCTATCTTTTTTGACTGACTGACTTTTTCTCTCTTTTTTGACTGACTGACTTTCAATTACTTACTGACTCTCTTTCTTTTTTCTCTTTCTTTTTTTTGACTGACTTTTTCTCTCTTTTTTTGACTGACTGACTTTTTCTCTCTTTTTTTGACTGACTGACTTTTTCTCTCTTTTTTTGACTGGCTGACTTTTTCTCTTTTTTTGACTGACTGACTTTTTCTCTCTTTTTTTGACTGACTGACTTTTTCTCTTTTTTTGACTGACTGACTTTTTCTCTTTTTTTGACTGACTGACTTTTTCTATCTTTTTTTGACTGACTGACTTTTTCTCTCTTTTTTGACTGACTGACTTTTTCTCTCTTTTTTGACTGACTGACTTTCAATTACTTACTGACTCTCTTTCTTTTTTCTGTCTGTCTGTCTGTCTGTCTGTCTGTCTGTCTGTCTGACTGTCTGACTGTCTGACTGACTGACTGACTGACTGACTGACTGACTGACTGACTGACTGACTGACTTTCACTTACTTACTGACTCTTTTTTCTCTTTCTTTTTTTTACTGACTGACTTTTTCTCTCTTTTTTTGACTGACTTTTTCTCTCTTTTTTTGACTGACTGACTTTTTCTCTCTTTTTTGACTGACTGACTTTCACTTACTTACTGACTCTTTTTTCTCTTTCTTTTTTTGACTGACTTTTTCTCTCTTTTTTTGACTGACTGACTTTTTCTCTCTTTTTTTGACTGACTGACTTTTTCTCTCTTTTTTTGACTGACTGACTTTTTCTCTCTTTTTTGACTGACTGACTTTCACTTACTTACTGACTCTTTTTTCTCTTTCTTTTTTTTGACTGACTTTTTCTCTCTTTTTTTGACTGACTGACTTTTTCTCTCTTTTTTTGACTGGCTGACTTTTTCTCTTTTTTTGACTGACTGACTTTTTCTCTCTTTTTTTGACTGACTGACTTTTTCTCTTTTTTTGACTGACTGACTTTTTCTATCTTTTTTTGACTGACTGACTTTTTCTATCTTTTTTGACTGACTGACTTTTTCTCTCTTTTTTGACTGACTGACTTTCAATTACTTACTGACTCTCTTTCTTTTTTCTGTCTGTCTGTCTGTCTGTCTGTCTGTCTGTCTGTCTGTCTGTCTGTCTGTCTGTCTGTCTGTCTGTCTGTCTGTCTGTCTGTCTGTCTGTCTGTCTGTCTGTCTGTCTGTCTGTCTGTCTGTCTGTCTGTCTGTCTGTCTGTCTGTCTGTCTGTCTGTCTGTCTGTCTGTCTGACTGACTGACTGACTGACTGACTGACTGACTGACTGACTGACTGACTGACTGACTGACTGACTGACTGACTGACTGACTGACTGACTGACTGACTGACTGACTGACTGACTGACTGACTGACTGACTGACTGACTGACTGACTGACTGACTGACTGACTGACTGACTGACTGACTGACTTTTTCTCTTTTTTGACTGACTGACTTTCACTTACTTACTGAATCTTTTTTCTCTTTCTTTTTTTTACTGACTGACTTTTTCTCTCTTTTTTTGACTGACTTTTTCTCTCTTTTTTTGACTGACTGACTTTTTCTCTCTTTTTTTGACTGACTGACTTTTTCTCTCTTTTTTTGACTGGCTGACTTTTTCTCTTTTTTTGACTGACTGACTTTTTCTCTCTTTTTTTGACTGACTGACTTTTTCTCTCTTTTTTTGACTGACTGACTTTTTCTCTTTTTTTTTGACTGACTGACTTTCACTTACTGACTGACTCTTATTTCTCTTTTTTTTTTTTGACTGACTTTTTCTCTCTTTTTTTGACTGACTGACTTTTTCTCTCTTTTTTTGACTGGCTGACTTTTTCTCTTTTTTTGACTGACTGACTTTTTCTCTCTTTTTTTGACTGACTGACTTTTTCTCTCTTTTTTTGACTGACTGACTTTTTCTCTTTTTTTGACTGGCTGACGTTTTCTATCTTTTTTTGATTGACTGACTTTTTCTATCTTTTTTGACTGACTGACTTTTTCTCTCTTTTTTGACTGACTGACTTTCAATTACTTACTGACTCTCTTTCTTTTGTCTGTCTGTCTGTCTGTCTGTCTGTCTGTCTGTCTGTCTGTCTGTCTGTCTGTCTGTCTGTCTGTCTGTCTGTCTGTCTGTCTGTCTGTCTGTCTGTCTGTCTGTCTGTCTGTCTGTCTGTCTGTCTGTCTGTCTGTCTGTCTGTCTGTCTGACTGACTGACTGACTGACTGACTGACTGACTGACTGACTGACTGACTGACTGACTGACTGACTGACTGACTGACTGACTGACTGACTGACTGACTGACTGACTGACTGACTGACTGACTGACTGACTGACTGACTGACTGACTGACTGACTGACTGACTGACTGACTGACTGACTGACTGACTGACTGACTGACTTTCACTTACTTACTGACTCTTTTTTCTCTTTCTTTTTTTTACTGACTGACTTTTTCTCTCTTTTTTTGACTGACTGACTTTTTCTCTCTTTTTTGACTGACTGACTTTCACTTACTTACTGACTCTTTTTTCTTTCTTTTTTTGACTGACTTTTTCTCTCTTTTTTTGACTGACTGACTTTTTCTCTCTTTTTTTGACTGACTGACTTTTTCTCTCTTTTTTTGACTGACTGACTTTTTCTCTCTTTTTTGACTGACTGACTTTCACTTACTTACTGACTCTTTTTTCTCTTTCTTTTTTTTGACTGACTTTTTCTCTCTTTTTTTGACTGACTGACTTTTTCTCTCTTTTTTTGACCGACTGACTTTTTCTCTCTTTTTTTGACTGGCTGACTTTTTCTCTTTTTTTGACTGACTGACTTTTTCTCTCTTTTTTTGACTGACTGACTTTTTCTCTTTTTTTGACTGACTGACTTTTGCTCTTTTTTTGACTGACTGACTTTTTCTATCTTTTTTTGACTGACTGACTTTTTCTATCTTTTTTGACTGACTGACTTTTTCTCTCTTTTTTGACTGACTGACTTTCAATTACTTACTGACTCTCTTTCTTTTTTCTCTCGTCTGTCTGTCTGTCTGTCTGTCTGTCTGTCTGTCTGTCTGTCTGTCTGTCTGTCTGTCTGTCTGTCTGTCTGTCTGTCTGTCTGTCTGTCTGTCTGTCTGTCTGTCTGTCTGTCTGTCTGTCTGACTGACTGACTGACTGACTGACTGACTGACTGACTGACTGACTGACTGACTGACTGACTGACTGACTGACTGACTGACTGACTGACTGACTGACTGACTGACTGACTGACTGACTGACTGACTGACTGACTGACTGACTGACTGACTGACTGACTTTCACTTACTTACTGACTCTTTTTTCTCTTTCTTTTTTTTACTGACTGACTTTTTCTCTCTTTTTTTGACTGACTTTTTCTCTCTTTTTTTGACTGACTGACTTTTTCTCTCTTTTTTTGACTGACTGACTTTTTCTCTCTTTTTTTGACTGGCTGACTTTTTCTCTTTTTTTGACTGACTGACTTTTTCTCTCTTTTTTTGACTGACTGACTTTTTCTCTCTTTTTTTGACTGACTGACTTTTTCTCTTTTTTTGACTGACTGACTTTCACTTACTGACTGACTCTTTTTTCTCTTTCTTTTTTTTGACTGACTTTTTCTCTCTTTTTTTGACTGACTGACTTTTTCTCTCTTTTTTTGACTGACTGACTTTTTCTCTCTTTTTTGACTGACTGACTTTCAATTACTTACTGACTCTCTTTCTTTTGTCTGTCTGTCTGTCTGTCTGTCTGTCTGTCTGTCTGTCTGTCTGTCTGTCTGTCTGACTGTCTGACTGTCTGACTGACTGACTGACTGACTGACTGACTGACTGACTGACTGACTGACAGACACTTACTTACTGACTCTTTTTTCTCTTTCTTTTTTTTACTGACTGACTTTTTCTCTCTTTTTTTGACTGACTTTTTCTCTCTTTTTTTGACTGACTGACTTTTTCTCTCTTTTTTGACTGACTGACTTTCACTTACTTACTGACTCTTTTTTTTCTCTCTTTTTTTGACTGACTGACTTTTTCTCTCTTTTTTTGACTGACTGACTTTTTCTCTCTTTTTTTGACTGACTGACTTTTTCTCTCTTTTTTTGACTGACTGACTTTTTCTCTCTTTTTTGACTGACTGACTTTCACTTACTTACTGACTCTTTTTTCTCTTTCTTTTTTTTGACTGACTTTTTCTCTCTTTTTTTGACTGACTGACTTTTTCTCTCTTTTTTTGACTGACTGACTTTTTCTCTCTTTTTTTGACTGGCTGACTTTTTCTCTTTTTTTGACTGACTGACTTTTTCTCTCTTTTTTTGACTGACTGACTTTTTCTCTTTTTTTGACTGACTGACTTTTTCTCTTTTTTTGACTGACTGACTTTTTCTATCTTTTTTTGACTGACTGACTTTTTCTATCTTTTTTGACTGACTGACTTTTTCTCTCTTTTTTGACTGACTGACTTTCAATTACTTACTGACTCTCTTTCTTTTTTCTGTCTGTCTGTCTGTCTGTCTGTCTGTCTGTCTGTCTGTCTGTCTGTCTGTCTGTCTGTCTGTCTGTCTGTCTGTCTGTCTGTCTGTCTGTCTGTCTGTCTGTCTGTCTGTCTGTCTGTCTGACTGACTGACTGACTGACTGACTGACTGACTGACTGACTGACTGACTGACTGACTGACTGACTGACTGACTGACTGACTGACTGACTGACTGACTGACTGACTGACTGACTGACTGACTGACTGACTGACTGACTGACTTTCACTTACTTACTGACTCTTTTTTCTCTTTCTTTTTTTACTGACTGACTTTTTCTCTCTTTTTTTGACTGACTTTTTCTCTCTTTTTTTGACTGACTGACTTTTTCTCTCTTTTTTCACTTACTGACTTTTTCTCTCTTTTTTTGACTGACTGACTTTTTCTCTTTTTTTGACTGAGTGACTTTTTCTATCTTTTTTTGACTGACTGACTTTTTCTCTCTTTTTTGACTGACTGACTTTCAATTACTTACTGACTCTCTTTCTTTTGTCTGTCTGTCTGTCTGTCTGTCTGTCTGTCTGTCTGTCTGTCTGTCTGTCTGTCTGTCTGTCTGTCTGTCTGTCTGTCTGTCTGTCTGTCTGTCTGTCTGTCTGACTGACTGACTGACTGACTGACTGACTGACTGACTGACTGACTGACTGACTGACTGACTGACTGACTGACTGACTGACTGACTGACTGACTGACTGACTGACTGACTGACTGACTGACTGACTGACTGACTGACTGACTGACTGACTGACTGACTTTCACTTACTTACTGACTCTTTTTTCTCTTTCTTTTTTTTACTGACTGACTTTTTCTCTCTTTTTTTGACTGACTTTTTCTCTCTTTTTTTGACTGACTGACTTTTTCTCTCTTTTTTGACTGACTGACTTTCACTTACTTACTGACTCTTTTTTCTCTTTCTTTTTTTGACTGACTTTTTCTCTCTTTTTTTGACTGACTGACTTTTTCTCTCTCTTTTTCTCTCTTTTTTTGACTGACTGACTTTTTCTCTCTTTTTTTGACTGACTGACTTTTTCTCTCTTTTTTGACTGACTGACTTTCACTTACTTACTGACTCTTTTTTCTCTTTCTTTTTTTTGACTGACTTTTTCTCTCTTTTTTTGACTGACTGACTTTTTCTCTCTTTTTTTGACTGGCTGACTTTTTCTCTTTTTTTGACTGACTGACTTTTTCTCTCTTTTTTTGACTGACTTTTTCTCTCTTTTTTTGACTGACTGACTTTTTCTCTTTTTTTGACTGACTGACTTTTTCTATCTTTTTTTGACTGACTGACTTTTTCTATCTTTTTTGACTGACTGACTTTTTCTCTTTTTTTGACTGACTGACTTTTTCTCTCTTTTTTTGACTGACTGACTTTTTCTCTCTTTTTTTGACTGACTGACTTTTTCTCTTTTTTTGACTGACTGACTTTTTCTATCTTTTTTTGACTGACTGACTTTTTCTATCTTTTTTGACTGACTGACTTTTTCTCTCTTTTTTGACTGACTGACTTTCAATTACTTACTGACTCTCTTTCTTTTTTCTGTCTGTCTGTCTGTCTGTCTGTCTGTCTGTCTGTCTGTCTGTCTGTCTGTCTGTCTGTCTGTCTGTCTGTCTGTCTGTCTGTCTGTCTGTCTGTCTGTCTGTCTGTCTGTCTGTCTGTCTGTCTGTCTGTCTGTCTGTCTGTCTGTCTGTCTGTCTGTCTGTCTGTCTGTCTGTCTGTCTGTCTGTCTGTCTGTCTGTCTGTCTGTCTGTCTGTCTGACTGACTGACTGACTGACTGACTGACTGACTGACTGACTGACTGACTGACTGACTGACTGACTGACTGACTGACTGACTGACTGACTGACTGACTGACTGACTGACTGACTTTTTCTCTTTTTTGACTGACTGACTTTCACTTACTTACTGACTCTTTTTTCTCTTTCTTTTTTTTACTGACTGACTTTTTCTCTCTTTTTTTGACTGACTTTTTCTCTCTTTTTTTGACTGACTGACTTTTTCTCTCTTTTTTTGACTGACTGACTTTTTCTCTTTTTTTGACTGACTGACTTTTTCTCTCTTTTTTTGACTGGCTGACTTTTTCTCTTTTTTTGACTGACTGACTTTTTCTCTCTTTTTTTGACTGACTGACTTTTTCTCTTTTTTTGACTGACTGACTTTTTCTCTTTTTTTGACTGACTGACTTTTTCTATCTTTTTTTGACTGACTGACTTTTTCTATCTTTTTTGACTGACTGACTTTTTCTCTCTTTTTTGACTGACTGAC
>NC_136692.1:9847611-9860111 GCF_947650265.1 Symphodus melops | reverse complement strand
CTGACTTTTTCTCTCTTTTTTGACTGACTGACTTTCAATTACTTACTGACTCTCTTTCTTTTTTCTGTCTGTCTGTCTGTCTGTCTGTCTGTCTGTCTGTCTGTCTGTCTGTCTGTCTGTCTGTCTGTCTGTCTGTCTGTCTGTCTGTCTGTCTGTCTGTCTGTCTGTCTGTCTGTCTGTCTGTCTGTCTGTCTGTCTGTCTGTCTGTCTGTCTGTCTGTCTGTCTGACTGACTGACTGACTGACTGACTGACTGACTGACTGACTGACTGACTGACTGACTGACTGACTGACTGACTGACTGACTGACTGACTGACTGACTGACTGACTGACTGACTGACTTTTTCTCTTTTTTGACTGACGGACTTTCACTTACTTACTGACTCTTTTTTCTCTTTCTTTTTTTTACTGACTGACTTTTTCTCTCTTTTTTTGACTGACTTTTTCTCTCTTTTTTTGACTGACTGACTTTTTCTCTCTTTTTTTGACTGACTGACTTTTTCTCTCTTTTTTTGACTGGCTGACTTTTTCTCTTTTTTTGACTGACTGACTTTTTCTCTCTTTTTTGACTGACTGACTTTCACTTACTTACTGACTCTTTTTTCTCTTTCTTTTTTTTGACTGACTTTTTCTCTCTTTTTTTGACTGACTGACTTTTTCTCTTTTTTTTTGACTGACTGACTTTTTCTCTCTTTTTTTGACTGGCTGACTTTTTCTCTTTTTTTGACTGACTGACTTTTTCTCTCTTTTTTGACTGACTGACTTTCACTTACTTACTGACTCTTTTTTCTCTTTCTTTTTTTTGACTGACTTTTTCTCTCTTTTTTTGACTGACTGACTTTTTCTCTCTTTTTTTGACTGACTGACTTTTTCTCTCTTTTTTTGACTGACTGACTTTTTCTCTTTTTTTTTGACTGACTGACTTTCACTTACTGACTGACTCTTTTTTCTCTTTTTTTTTTTTGACTGACTTTTTCTCTCTTTTTTTGACTGACTGACTTTTTCTCTCTTTTTTTGACTGGCTGACTTTTTCTCTTTTTTTGACTGACTGACTTTTTCTCTCTTTTTTTGACTGACTGACTTTTTCTCTTTTTTTGACTGACTGACTTTTTCTCTTTTTTTGACTGACTGACTTTTTCTATCTTTTTTTGACTGACTGACTTTTTCTATCTTTTTTGACTGACTGACTTTTTCTCTCTTTTTTGACTGACTGACTTTCAATTACTTACTGACTCTCTTTCTTTTTTCTCTCGTCTGTCTGTCTGTCTGTCTGTCTGTCTGTCTGTCTGTCTGTCTGTCTGTCTGTCTGTCTGTCTGTCTGTCTGTCTGTCTGTCTGTCTGTCTGACTGACTGACTGACTGACTGACTGACTGACTGACTGACTGACTGACTGACTGACTGACTGACTGACTGACTGACTGACTGACTGACTGACTGACTGACTGACTGACTGACTGACTGACTGACTGACTGACTGACTGACTGACTTTTTCTCTTTTTTGACTGACTGACTTTCACTTACTTACTGACTCTTTTTTCTCTTTCTTTTTTTTACTGACTGACTTTTTCTCTCTTTTTTTGACTGACTTTTTCTCTCTTTTTTTGACTGACTGACTTTTTCTCTCTTTTTTTGACTGGCTGACTTTTTCTCTTTTTTTGACTGACTGACTTTTTCTCTCTTTTTTTGACTGACTGACTTTTTCTCTCTTTTTTTGACTGACTGACTTTTTCTCTTTTTTTTTGACTGACTGACTTTCACTTACTGACTGACTCTTTTTTCTCTTTCTTTTTTTTGACTGACTTTTTCTCTCTTTTTTTGACTGACTGACTTTTTCTCTCTTTTTTTGACTGGCTGACTTTTTCTCTTTTTTTGACTGACTGACTTTTTCTCTCTTTTTTTGACTGACTGACTTTTTCTCTCTTTTTTTGACTGACTGACTTTTTCTCTTTTTTTGACTGGCTGACTTTTTCTATCTTTTTTTGATTGACTGACTTTTTCTATCTTTTTTGACTGACTGACTTTTTCTCTCTTTTTTGACTGACTGACTTTCAATTACTTACTGACTCTCTTTCTTTTTTCTCTCGTCTGTCTGTCTGTCTGTCTGTCTGTCTGTCTGTCTGTCTGTCTGACTGACTGACTGACTGACTGACTGACTGACTGACTGACTGACTGACTGACTGACTGACTGACTGACTGACTGACTGACTGACTGACTGACTGACTGACTGACTGACTGACTTTTTCTCTTTTTTGACTGACTGACTTTCACTTACTTACTGACTCTTTTTTCTCTTTCTTTTTTTTACTGACTGACTTTTTCTCTCTTTTTTTGACTGACTTTTTCTCTCTTTTTTTGACTGACTGACTTTTTCTCTCTTTTTTTTGACTGACTGACTTTTTCTCTCTTTTTTTGACTGGCTGACTTTTTCTCTTTTTTTGACTGACTGACTTTTTCTCTCTTTTTTTGACTGACTGACTTTTTCTCTTTTTTTGACTGACTGACTTTTTCTATCTTTTTTTGACTGACTGACTTTTTCTCTCTTTTTTGACTGACTGACTTTCAATTACTGTCTGTCTGTCTGTCTGTCTGTCTGTCTGTCTGTCTGTCTGTCTGTCTGTCTGTCTGTCTGTCTGTCTGTCTGTCTGTCTGTCTGTCTGTCTGTCTGTCTGTCTGTCTGTCTGTCTGACTGACTGACTGACTGACTGACTGACTGACTGACTGACTGACTGACTGACTGACTGACTGACTGACTGACTGACTGACTGACTGACTGACTGACTGACTGACTGACTGACTGACTGACTGACTGACTGACTGACTGACTGACTGACTGACTGACTCTTTTTTCTCTTTCTTTTTTTTACTGACTGACTTTTTCTCTCTTTTTTTGACTGACTTTTTCTCTCTTTTTTTGACTGACTGACTTTTTCTCTCTTTTTTGACTGACTGACTTTCACTTACTTACTGACTCTTTTTTCTCTTTCTTTTTTTTACTGACTGACTTTTTCTCTCTTTTTTTGACTGACTTTTTCTCTCTTTTTTTGACTGACTGACTTTTTCTCTCTTTTTTGACTGACTGACTTTCACTTACTTACTGACTCTTTTTTCTCTTTCTTTTTTTGACTGACTTGTTCTCTCTTTTTTTGACTGACTGACTTTTTCTCTCTTTTTTTGACTGACTGACTTTTTCTCTCTTTTTTTGACTGACTGACTTTTTCTCTCTTTTTTGACTGACTGACTTTCACTTACTTACTGACTCTTTTTTCTCTTTCTTTTTTTTGACTGACTTTTTCTCTCTTTTTTTGACTGACTGACTTTTTCTCTCTTTTTTTGACTGACTGACTTTTTCTCTCTTTTTTTGACTGGCTGACTTTTTCTCTTTTTTTGACTGACTGACTTTTTCTCTCTTTTTTTGACTGACCGACTTTTTCTCTTTTTTTGACTGACTGACTTTTTCTCTTTTTTTGACTGACTGACTTTTTCTATCTTTTTTTGACTGACTGACTTTTTCTATCTTTTTTGACTGACTGACTTTTTCTCTCTTTTTTGACTGACTGACTTTCAATTACTTACTGACTCTCTTTCTTTTTTCTCTCGTCTGTCTGTCTGTCTGTCTGTCTGTCTGTCTGTCTGTCTGTCTGTCTGTCTGTCTGTCTGTCTGTCTGTCTGTCTGTCTGTCTGTCTGTCTGTCTGTCTGTCTGTCTGTCTGTCTGTCTGTCTGTCTGTCTGACTGACTGACTGACTGACTGACTGACTGACTGACTGACTGACTGACTGACTGACTGACTGACTGACTGACTGACTGACTGACTGACTGACTGACTGACTGACTGACTGACTGACTGACTGACTGACTGACTGACTGACTGACTTTTTCTCTTTTTTGACTGACTGACTTTCACTTACTTACTGACTCTTTTTTCTCTTTCTTTTTTTTACTGACTGACTTTTTCTCTCTTTTTTTGACTGACTTTTTCTCTCTTTTTTTGACTGACTGACTTTTTCTCTCTTTTTTCACTTACTGACTTTTTCTCTCTTTTTTTGACTGACTGACTTTTTCTCTTTTTTTGACTGAGTGACTTTTTCTATCTTTTTTTGACTGACTGACTTTTTCTCTCTTTTTTGACTGACTGACTTTCAATTACTTACTGACTCTCTTTCTTTTGTCTGTCTGTCTGTCTGTCTGTCTGACTGTCTGACTGACTGACTGACTGACTGACTGACTGACTGACTGACTGACTGACTGACTGACTGACTGACTGACTGACTTTCACTTACTTACTGACTCTTTTTTCTCTTTCTTTTTTTTACTGACTGACTTTTTCTCTCTTTTTTTGACTGACTTTTTCTCTCTTTTTTTGACTGACTGACTTTTTCTCTCTTTTTTTGACTGACTGACTTTTTCTCTCTTTTTTTGACTGGCTGACTTTTTCTCTTTTTTTGACTGACTGACTTTTTCTCTCTTTTTTTGACTGACTGACTTTTTCTCTCTTTTTTTGACTGACTGACTTTTTCTCTTTTTTTTTGACTGACTGACTTTCACTTACTGACTGACTCTTTTTTCTCTTTCTTTTTTTTGACTGACTTTTTCTCTCTTTTTTTGACTGACTGACTTTTTCTCTCTTTTTTTGACTGGCTGACTTTTTCTCTTTTTTTGACTGACTGACTTTTTCTCTTTTTTTGACTGGCTGACTTTTTCTATCTTTTTTTGATTGACTGACTTTTTCTATCTTTTTTGACTGACTGACTTTTTCTCTCTTTTTTGACTGACTGACTTTTTCTCTCTTTTTTTGACTGACTGACTTTTTCTCTTTTTTTTTGACTGACTGACTTTCACTTACTGACTGACTCTTTTTTCTCTTTCTTTTTTTTGACTGACTTTTTCTCTCTTTTTTTGACTGACTGACTTTTTCTCTCTTTTTTTGACTGGCTGACTTTCTCTCTTTTTTTGACTGACTGACTTTTTCTCTTTTTTTGACTGGCTGACTTTTTCTATCTTTTTTTGATTGACTGACTTTTTCTATCTTTTTTGACTGACTGACTTTTTCTCTCTTTTTTGACTGACTGACTTTCAATTACTTACTGACTCTCTTTCTTTTTTCTGTCTGTCTGTCTGTCTGTCTGTCTGTCTGTCTGTCTGTCTGTCTGTCTGTCTGTCTGTCTGTCTGTCTGTCTGTCTGTCTGTCTGTCTGTCTGTCTGTCTGACTGACTGACTGACTGACTGACTGACTGACTGACTGACTGACTGACTGACTGACTGACTGACTGACTGACTGACTGACTGACTGACTGACTGACTGACTGACTGACTGACTGACTGACTGACTGACTGACTTTTTCTCTTTTTTGACTGACGGACTTTCACTTACTTACTGACTCTTTTTTCTCTTTCTTTTTTTTACTGACTGACTTTTTCTCTCTTTTTTTGACTGACTTTTTCTCTCTTTTTTTGACTGACTGACTTTTTCTCTCTTTTTTTGACTGACTGACTTTTTCTCTCTTTTTTTGACTGGCTGACTTTTTCTCTTTTTTTGACTGACTGACTTTTTCTCTCTTTTTTGACTGACTGACTTTCACTTACTTACTGACTCTTTTTTCTCTTTCTTTTTTTTGACTGACTTTTTCTCTCTTTTTTTGACTGACTGACTTTTTCTCTCTTTTTTTGACTGACTGACTTTTTCTCTCTTTTTTTGACTGGCTGACTTATTCTCTTTTTTTGACTGACTGACTTTTTCTCTCTTTTTTTGACTGACTGACTTTTTCTCTTTTTTTGACTGACTGACTTTTTCTCTTTTTTTGACTGACTGACTTTTTCTATCTTTTTTTGACTGACTGACTTTTTCTATCTTTTTTGACTGACTGACTTTTTCTCTCTTTTTTGACTGACTGACTTTCAATTACTTACTGACTCTCTTTCTTTTTTCTCTCGTCTGTCTGTCTGTCTGTCTGTCTGTCTGTCTGTCTGTCTGTCTGTCTGTCTGTCTGTCTGTCTGTCTGTCTGTCTGTCTGTCTGTCTGTCTGTCTGTCTGTCTGTCTGTCTGTCTGTCTGTCTGTCTGTCTGTCTGTCTGACTGACTGACTGACTGACTGACTGACTGACTGACTGACTGACTGACTGACTGACTGACTGACTGACTGACTGACTGACTGACTGACTGACTGACTGACTGACTGACTGACTGACTGACTGACTGACTGACTGACTGACTGACTGACTGACTGACTGACTGACTGACTGACTGACTTTTTCTCTTTTTTGACTGACTGACTTTCACTTACTTACTGACTCTTTTTTCTCTTTCTTTTTTTTACTGACTGACTTTTTCTCTCTTTTTTTGACTGACTTTTTCTCTCTTTTTTTGACTGACTGACTTTTTCTCTCTTTTTTTGACTGGCTGACTTTTTCTCTTTTTTTGACTGACTGACTTTTTCTCTCTTTTTTTGACTGACTGACTTTTTCTCTCTTTTTTTGACTGACTGACTTTTTCTCTTTTTTTTTGACTGACTGACTTTCACTTACTGACTGACTCTTTTTTCTCTTTCTTTTTTTTGACTGACTTTTTCTCTCTTTTTTTGACTGACTGACTTTTTCTCTCTTTTTTTGACTGGCTGACTTTTTCTCTTTTTTTGACTGACTGACTTTTTCTCTCTTTTTTTGACTGACTGACTTTTTCTATCTTTTTTGACTGACTGACTTTCAATTACTTACTGACTCTCTTTCTTTTTTCTCTCGTCTGTCTGTCTGTCTGTCTGTCTGTCTGTCTGTCTGTCTGTCTGTCTGTCTGTCTGTCTGTCTGTCTGTCTGTCTGTCTGTCTGTCTGTCTGTCTGACTGACTGACTGACTGACTGACTGACTGACTGACTGACTGACTGACTGACTGACTGACTGACTGACTGACTGACTGACTGACTGACTGACTGACTGACTGACTGACTGACTTTTTCTCTTTTTTGACTGACTGACTTTCACTTACTTACTGACTCTTTTTTCTCTTTCTTTTTTTTACTGACTGACTTTTTCTCTCTTTTTTTGACTGACTTTTTCTCTCTTTTTTTGACTGACTGACTTTTTCTCTCTTTTTTTGACTGACTGACTTTTTCTCTCTTTTTTTGACTGGCTGACTTTTTCTCTTTTTTTGACTGACTGACTTTTTCTCTCTTTTTTTGACTGACTGACTTTTTCTCTTTTTTTGACTGACTGACTTTTTCTATCTTTTTTTGACTGACTGACTTTTTCTCTCTTTTTTGACTGACTGACTTTCAATTTCTGTCTGTCTGTCTGTCTGTCTGTCTGTCTGTCTGTCTGTCTGTCTGTCTGTCTGTCTGTCTGTCTGTCTGTCTGTCTGTCTGTCTGTCTGTCTGTCTGTCTGACTGACTGACTGACTGACTGACTGACTGACTGACTGACTGACTGACTGACTGACTGACTGACTGACTGACTGACTGACTGACTGACTGACTGACTGACTGACTGACTGACTGACTTTCACTTACTTACTGACTCTTTTTTCTCTTTCTTTTTTTTACTGACTGACTTTTTCTCTCTTTTTTTGACTGACTTTTTCTCTCTTTTTTTGACTGACTGACTTTTTCTCTCTTTTTTGACTGACTGACTTTCACTTACTTACTGACTCTTTTTTCTCTTTCTTTTTTTGACTGACTTGTTCTCTCTTTTTTTGACTGACTGACTTTTTCTCTCTTTTTTTGACTGACTGACTTTTTCTCTCTTTTTTTGACTGACTGACTTTTTCTCTCTTTTTTGACTGACTGACTTTCACTTACTTACTGACTCTTTTTTCTCTTTCTTTTTTTTGACTGACTTTTTCTCTCTTTTTTTGACTGACTGACTTTTTCTCTCTTTTTTTGACCGACTGACTTTTTCTCTCTTTTTTTGACTGGCTGACTTTTTCTCTTTTTTTGACTGACTGACTTTTTCTCTCTTTTTTTGACTGACCGACTTTTTCTCTTTTTTTGACTGACTGACTTTTTCTCTTTTTTTGACTGACTGACTTTTTCTATCTTTTTTTGACTGACTGACTTTTTCTATCTTTTTTGACTGACTGACTTTTTCTCTCTTTTTTGACTGACTGACTTTCAATTACTTACTGACTCTCTTTCTTTTTTCTCTCGTCTGTCTGTCTGTCTGTCTGTCTGTCTGTCTGTCTGTCTGTCTGTCTGTCTGTCTGTCTGTCTGTCTGTCTGTCTGTCTGTCTGTCTGTCTGTCTGTCTGACTGACTGACTGACTGACTGACTGACTGACTGACTGACTGACTGACTGACTGACTGACTGACTGACTGACTGACTGACTGACTGACTGACTGACTGACTGACTGACTGACTGACTGACTGACTTTCACTTACTTACTGACTCTTTTTTCTCTTTCTTTTTTTTACTGACTGACTTTTTCTCTCTTTTTTTGACTGACTTTTTCTCTCTTTTTTTGACTGACTGACTTTTTCTCTCTTTTTTTGACTGACTGACTTTTTCTCTCTTTTTTTGACTGGCTGACTTTTTCTCTTTTTTTGACTGACTGACTTTTTCTCTCTTTTTTTGACTGACTGACTTTTTCTCTTTTTTTGACTGACTGACTTTTTCTATCTTTTTTTGACTGACTGACTTTTTCTCTCTTTTTTGACTGACTGACTTTCAATTACTGTCTGTCTGTCTGTCTGTCTGTCTGTCTGTCTGTCTGTCTGACTGTCTGACTGACTGACTGACTGACTGACTGACTGACTGACTGACTGACTGACTGACTGACTGACTTTCACTTACTTACTGACTCTTTTTTCTCTTTCTTTTTTTTACTGACTGACTTTTTCTCTCTTTTTTTGACTGACTTTTTCTCTCTTTTTTTGACTGACTGACTTTTTCTCTCTTTTTTGACTGACTGACTTTCACTTACTTACTGACTCTTTTTTCTCTTTCTTTTTTTTACTGACTGACTTTTTCTCTCTTTTTTTGACTGACTTTTTCTCTCTTTTTTTGACTGACTGACTTTTTCTCTCTTTTTTGACTGACTGACTTTCACTTACTTACTGACTCTTTTTTCTCTTTCTTTTTTTGACTGACTTGTTCTCTCTTTTTTTGACTGACTGACTTTTTCTCTCTTTTTTTGACTGACTGACTTTTTCTCTCTTTTTTTGACTGACTGACTTTTTCTCTCTTTTTTGACTGACTGACTTTCACTTACTTACTGACTCTTTTTTCTCTTTCTTTTTTTTGACTGACTTTTTCTCTCTTTTTTTGACTGACTGACTTTTTCTCTCTTTTTTTGACTGACTGACTTTTTCTCTCTTTTTTTGACTGGCTGACTTTTTCTCTTTTTTTGACTGACTGACTTTTTCTCTCTTTTTTTGACTGACCGACTTTTTCTCTTTTTTTGACTGACTGACTTTTTCTCTTTTTTTGACTGACTGACTTTTTCTATCTTTTTTTGACTGACTGACTTTTTCTATCTTTTTTGACTGACTGACTTTTTCTCTTTTTTTTTGACTGACTGACTTTCACTTACTGACTGACTCTTTTTTCTCTTTCTTTTTTTTGACTGACTTTTTCTCTCTTTTTTTGACTGACTGACTTTTTCTCTCTTTTTTTGACTGGCTGACTTTCTCTCTTTTTTTGACTGACTGACTTTTTCTCTTTTTTTGACTGGCTGACTTTTTCTATCTTTTTTTGATTGACTGACTTTTTCTATCTTTTTTGACTGACTGACTTTTTCTCTCTTTTTTGACTGACTGACTTTCAATTACTTACTGACTCTCTTTCTTTTTTCTGTCTGTCTGTCTGTCTGTCTGTCTGTCTGTCTGTCTGTCTGTCTGTCTGTCTGTCTGTCTGTCTGTCTGTCTGACTGACTGACTGACTGACTGACTGACTGACTGACTGACTGACTGACTGACTGACTGACTGACTGACTGACTGACTGACTGACTGACTGACTGACTGACTGACTGACTGACTGACTGACTGACTGACTGACTGACTGACTGACTTTCACTTACTTACTGACTCTTTTTTCTCTTTCTTTTTTTTACTGACTGACTTTTTCTCTCTTTTTTTGACTGACTTTTTCTCTCTTTTTTTGACTGACTGACTTTTTCTCTCTTTTTTTGACTGACTGACTTTTTCTCTCTTTTTTTGACTGGCTGACTTTTTCTCTTTTTTTGACTGACTGACTTTTTCTCTCTTTTTTTGACTGACTGACTTTTTCTCTTTTTTTGACTGACTGACTTTTTCTATCTTTTTTTGACTGACTGACTTTTTCTCTCTTTTTTGACTGACTGACTTTCAATTACTGTCTGTCTGTCTGTCTGTCTGTCTGTCTGTCTGTCTGTCTGTCTGTCTGTCTGTCTGTCTGTCTGTCTGTCTGTCTGTCTGTCTGTCTGTCTGTCTGTCTGTCTGTCTGTCTGTCTGTCTGTCTGTCTGTCTGTCTGTCTGTCTGTCTGTCTGACTGACTGACTGACTGACTGACTGACTGACTGACTGACTGACTGACTGACTGACTGACTGACTGACTGACTGACTGACTGACTGACTGACTGACTGACTGACTCTTTTTTCTCTTTCTTTTTTTTACTGACTGACTTTTTCTCTCTTTTTTTGACTGACTTTTTCTCTCTTTTTTTGACTGACTGACTTTTTCTCTCTTTTTTGACTGACTGACTTTCACTTACTTACTGACTCTTTTTTCTCTTTCTTTTTTTTACTGACTGACTTTTTCTCTCTTTTTTTGACTGACTTTTTCTCTCTTTTTTTGACTGACTGACTTTTTCTCTCTTTTTTGACTGACTGACTTTCACTTACTTACTGACTCTTTTTTCTCTTTCTTTTTTTGACTGACTTGTTCTCTCTTTTTTTGACTGACTGACTTTTTCTCTCTTTTTTTGACTGACTGACTTTTTCTCTCTTTTTTTGACTGACTGACTTTTTCTCTCTTTTTTGACTGACTGACTTTCACTTACTTACTGACTCTTTTTTCTCTTTCTTTTTTTTTGACTGACTTTTTCTCTCTTTTTTTGACTGACTGACTTTTTCTCTCTTTTTTTGACTGACTGACTTTTTCTCTCTTTTTTTGACTGGCTGACTTTTTCTCTTTTTTTGACTGACTGACTTTTTCTCTCTTTTTTTGACTGACCGACTTTTTCTCTTTTTTTGACTGACTGACTTTTTCTCTTTTTTTGACTGACTGACTTTTTCTATCTTTTTTTGACTGACTGACTTTTTCTATCTTTTTTGACTGACTGACTTTTTCTCTCTTTTTTGACTGACTGACTTTCAATTACTTACTGACTCTCTTTCTTTTTTCTCTCGTCTGTCTGTCTGTCTGTCTGTCTGTCTGTCTGTCTGTCTGTCTGTCTGTCTGTCTGTCTGTCTGTCTGTCTGTCTGTCTGTCTGTCTGTCTGTCTGTCTGTCTGTCTGTCTGACTGACTGACTGACTGACTGACTGACTGACTGACTGACTGACTGACTGACTGACTGACTGACTGACTGACTGACTGACTGACTGACTGACTGACTGACTGACTGACTTTTTCTCTTTTTTGACTGACTGACTTTCACTTACTTACTGACTCTTTTTTCTCTTTCTTTTTTTTACTGACTGACTTTTTCTCTCTTTTTTTGACTGACTTTTTCTCTCTTTTTTTGACTGACTGACTTTTTCTCTCTTTTTTCACTTACTGACTTTTTCTCTCTTTTTTTGACTGACTGACTTTTTCTCTTTTTTTGACTGAGTGACTTTTTCTATCTTTTTTTGACTGACTGACTTTTTCTCTCTTTTTTGACTGACTGACTTTCAATTACTTACTGACTCTCTTTCTTTTGTCTGTCTGTCTGTCTGTCTGTCTGTCTGTCTGTCTGTCTGTCTGTCTGTCTGTCTGTCTGTCTGTCTGACTGACTGACTGACTGACTGACTGACTGACTGACTGACTGACTGACTGACTGACTGACTGACTGACTGACTGACTGACTGACTGACTGACTGACTGACTGACTGACTGACTGACTGACTGACTGACTGACTGACTGACTGACTGACTTTCACTTACTTACTGACTCTTTTTTCTCTTTCTTTTTTTTACTGACTGACTTTTTCTCTCTTTTTTTGACTGACTTTTTCTCTCTTTTTTTGACTGACTGACTTTTTCTCTCTTTTTTTGACTGACTGACTTTTTCTCTCTTTTTTTGACTGACTGACTTTTTCTCTCTTTTTTTGACTGGCTGACTTTTTCTCTTTTTTTGACTGACTGACTTTTTCTCTCTTTTTTTGACTGACTGACTTTTTCTCTTTTTTTTTGACTGACTGACTTTCACTTACTGACTGACTCTTTTTTCTCTTTCTTTTTTTTGACTGACTTTTTCTCTCTTTTTTTGACTGACTGACTTTTTCTCTCTTTTTTTGACTGGCTGACTTTTTCTCTTTTTTTGACTGACTGACTTTTTCTCTTTTTTTGACTGGCTGACTTTTTCTATCTTTTTTTGATTGACTGACTTTTTCTATC
>NC_136692.1:9825111-9827611 GCF_947650265.1 Symphodus melops | reverse complement strand
CTCTTTCTTTTTTTGACTGACTTTTTCTCTCTTTTTTTGACTGACTGACTTTTTCTCTCTTTTTTTGACTGACTGACTTTTTCTCTCTTTTTTTGACTGACTGACTTTTTCTCTCTTTTTTGACTGACTGACTTTCACTTACTTACTGACTCTTTTTTCTCTTTCTTTTTTTTGACTGACTTTTTCTCTCTTTTTTTGACTGACTGACTTTTTCTCTCTTTTTTTGACTGGCTGACTTTTTCTCTTTTTTTGACTGACTGACTTTTTCTCTCTTTTTTTGACTGACTGACTTTTTCTCTTTTTTTGACTGACTGACTTTTTCTCTTTTTTTGACTGACTGACTTTTTCTATCTTTTTTTGACTGACTGACTTTTTCTATCTTTTTTGACTGACTGACTTTTTCTCTCTTTTTTGACTGACTGACTTTCAATTACTTACTGACTCTCTTTCTTTTTTCTGTCTGTCTGTCTGTCTGTCTGTCTGTCTGTCTGTCTGTCTGTCTGTCTGTCTGTCTGTCTGTCTGTCTGTCTGTCTGTCTGACTGACTGACTGACTGACTGACTGACTGACTGACTGACTGACTGACTGACTGACTGACTGACTGACTGACTGACTGACTGACTGACTGACTGACTGACTGACTGACTGACTGACTGACTGACTGACTGACTTTTTCTCTTTTTTGACTGACTGACTTTCACTTACTTACTGACTCTTTTTTCTCTTTCTTTTTTTTACTGACTGACTTTTTCTCTCTTTTTTTGACTGACTTTTTCTCTCTTTTTTTGACTGACTGACTTTTTCTCTCTTTTTTCACTGACTGACTTTTTCTCTCTTTTTTTGACTGACTGACTTTTTCTCTTTTTTTGACTGACTGACTTTTTCTATCTTTTTTTGACTGACTGACTTTTTCTCTCTTTTTTGACTGACTGACTTTCAATTACTTACTGACTCTCTTTCTTTTGTCTGTCTGTCTGTCTGTCTGTCTGTCTGTCTGTCTGTCTGTCTGTCTGTCTGTCTGTCTGTCTGTCTGTCTGTCTGACTGACTGACTGACTGACTGACTGACTGACTGACTGACTGACTGACTGACTTTCACTTACTTACTGACTCTTTTTTCTCTTTCTTTTTTTTACTGACTGACTTTTTCTCTCTTTTTTTGACTGACTTTTTCTCTCTTTTTTTGACTGACTGACTTTTTCTCTCTTTTTTGACTGACTGACTTTCACTTACTTACTGACTCTTTTTTCTCTTTCTTTTTTTTACTGACTGACTTTTTCTCTCTTTTTTTGACTGACTTTTTCTCTCTTTTTTTGACTGACTGACTTTTTCTCTCTTTTTTTGACTGACTGACTTTTTCTCTCTTTTTTTGACTGACTGACTTTTTCTCTCTTTTTTGACTGACTGACTTTCACTTACTTACTGACTCTTTTTTCTCTTTCTTTTTTTTGACTGACTTTTTCTCTCTTTTTTTGACTGACTGACTTTTTCTCTCTTTTTTTGACTGGCTGACTTTTTCTCTTTTTTTGACTGACTGACTTTTTCTCTCTTTTTTTGACTGACTGACTTTTTCTCTTTTTTTGACTGACTGACTTTTTCTCTTTTTTTGACTGACTGACTTTTTCTATCTTTTTTTGACTGACTGACTTTTTCTATCTTTTTTGACTGACTGACTTTTTCTCTCTTTTTTGACTGACTGACTTTCAATTACTTACTGACTCTCTTTCTTTTTTCTGTCTGTCTGTCTGTCTGTCTGTCTGTCTGTCTGTCTGTCTGTCTGTCTGTCTGTCTGTCTGTCTGTCTGTCTGTCTGACTGACTGACTGACTGACTGACTGACTGACTGACTGACTGACTGACTGACTGACTGACTGACTTTCACTTACTTACTGACTCTTTTTTCTCTTTCTTTTTTTTACTGACTGACTTTTTCTCTCTTTTTTTGACTGACTTTTTCTCTCTTTTTTTGACTGACTGACTTTTTCTCTCTTTTTTGACTGACTGACTTTCACTTACTTACTGACTCTTTTTTCTCTTTCTTTTTTTGACTGACTTTTTCTCTCTTTTTTTGACTGACTGACTTTTTCTCTGTTTTTTTGATTGACTGACTTTTTCTCTCTTTTTTTGACTGACTGACTTTTTCTCTCTTTTTTGACTGACTGACTTTCACTTACTTACTGACTCTTTTTTCTCTTTCTTTTTTTTGACTGACTTTTTCTCTCTTTTTTTGACTGACTGACTTTTTCTCTCTTTTTTTGACTGACTGACTTTTTCTCTCTTTTTTTGACTGGCTGACTTTTTCTCTTTTTTTGACTGACTGACTTTTTCTCTCTTTTTTTGACTGACTGACTTTTTCTCTTTTTTTGACTGACTGACTTTTTCTCTTTTTTTGACTGACTGACTTTTTCTATCTTTTTTTGACTGACTGACTTTTTCTCTCTTTTTTGACTGACTGACTTTCAATTACTTACTGACTCTCTTTCTTTTTTCTCTCGTCTGTCTGTC
>NC_136692.1:9787611-9817611 GCF_947650265.1 Symphodus melops | reverse complement strand
TCTGTCTGTCTGTCTGTCTGTCTGACTGACTGACTGACTGACTGACTGACTGACTGACTGACTGACTGACTGACTGACTGACTGACTTTTTCTCTTTTTTGACTGACTGACTTTCACTTACTGACTCTTTTTTCTCTTTCTTCTTTTTTACTGACTGACTTTTTCTCTTTTTTTGACTGACTTTTTCTCTCTTTTTTTGACTGACTGACTTTTTCTCTCTTTTTTTGACTGACTGACTTTTTCTCTCTTTTTTTGACTGGCTGACTTTTTCTCTTTTTTTGACTGACTGACTTTTTCTCTCTTTTTTTGACTGACTGACTTTTTCTCTCTTTTTTTGACTGACTGACTTTTTCTCTTTTTTTTTGACTGACTGACTTTCACTTACTGATTGACTCTTTTTTCTCTTCCTTTTTTTTGACTGACTTTTTCTCTCTTTTTTTGACTGACTGACTTTTTCTCTCTTTTTTTGACTGGCTGACTTTTTCTCTTTTTTTGACTGACTGACTTTTTCTCTCTTTTTTTGACTGACTGACTTTTTCTCTCTTTTTTTGACTGACTGACTTTTTCTCTTTTTTTGACTGGCTGACTTTTTCTATCTTTTTTTGATTGACTGACTTTTTCTATCTTTTTTGACTGACTGACTTTTTCTCTCTTTTTTGACTGACTGACTTTCAATTACTTACTGACTCTCTTTCTTTTTTCTCTTGTCTGTCTGTCTGTCTGTCTGTCTGTCTGTCTGTCTGTCTGTCTGTCTGACTGTCTGACTGACTGACTGACTGACTGACTGACTGACTGACTGACTGACTGACTGACTGACTTTTTCTCTTTTTTGACTGACTGACTTTCACTTACTTACTGACTCTTTTTTCTCTTTCTTTTTTTTACTGACTGACTTTTTCTCTCTTTTTTTGACTGACTTTTTCTCTTTTTTTTTGACTGACTGACTTTTTCTCTCTTTTTTTGACTGACTGACTTTTTCTCTCTTTTTTTGACTGGCTGACTTTTTCTCTTTTTTTGACTGACTGACTTTTTCTCTCTTTTTTTGACTGACTGACTTTTTCTCTTTTTTTGACTGACTGACTTTTTCTCTCTTTTTTTGACTGACTGACTTTTTCTCTCTTTTTTGACTGACTGACTTTCAATTACTTACTGACTCTCTTTCTTTTGTCTGTCTGTCTGTCTGTCTGTCTGTCTGTCTGTCTGTCTGACTGTCTGACTGACTGACTGACTGACTGACTGACTGACTGACTGACTGACTTTTTCTCTTTTTTGACTGACTGACTTTCACTTACTTACTGACTCTTTTTTCTCTTTCTTTTTTTTACTGACTGACTTTTTCTCTCTTTTTTTGACTGACTTTTTCTCTCTTTTTTTGACTGACTGACTTTTTCTCTCTTTTTTTGACTGGCTGACTTTTTCTCTTTTTTTGACTGACTGTCTTTTTCTCTCTTTTTTCACTGACTGACTTTTTCTCTCTTTTTTTGACTGACTGACTTTTTCTCTTTTTTTGACTGACTGACTTTTTCTATCTTTTTTTGACTGACTGACTTTTTCTATCTTTTTTGACTGACTGACTTTTTCTCTCTTTTTTGACTGACTGACTTTCAATTACTTACTGACTCTCTTTCTTTTGTCTGTCTGTCTGTCTGTCTGTCTGTCTGTCTGTCTGTCTGTCTGTCTGTCTGTCTGTCTGTCTGTCTGTCTGACTGACTGACTGACTGACTGACTGACTGACTGACTGACTGACTGACTGACTGACTGACTGACTGACTGACTGACTGACTGACTGACTGACTGACTTTCACTTACTTACTGACTCTTTTTTCTCTTTCTTTTTTTTACTGACTGACTTTTTCTCTCTTTTTTTGACTGACTTTTTCTCTCTTTTTTTGACTGACTGACTTTTTCTCTCTTTTTTGACTGACTGACTTTCACTTACTTACTGACTCTTTTTTCTCTTTCTTTTTTTGACTGACTTTTTCTCTCTTTTTTTGACTGACTGACTTTTTCTCTCTTTTTTTGACTGACTGACTTTTTCTCTCTTTTTTTGACTGACTGACTTTTTCTCTCTTTTTTGACTGACTGACTTTCACTTACTTACTGACTCTTTTTTCTCTTTCTTTTTTTTGACTGACTTTTTCTCTCTTTTTTTGACTGACTGACTTTTTCTCTCTTTTTTCGACTGACTGACTTTTTCTCTCTTTTTTTGACTGGCTGACTTTTTCTCTTTTTTTGACTGACTGACTTTTTCTCTATTTTTTTGACTGACTGACTTTTTCTCTTTTTTTGACTGACTGACTTTTTCTCTTTTTTTGACTGACTGACTTTTTCTATCTGTTTTTTGACTGACTGACTTTTTCTATCTTTTTTGACTGACTGACTTTCAATTACTTACTGACTCTCTTTCTTTTTTCTCTCGTCTGTCTGTCTGTCTGTCTGTCTGTCTGTCTGTCTGTCTGTCTGTCTGTCTGTCTGTCTGTCTGTCTGACTGACTGACTGACTGACTGACTGACTGACTGACTGACTGACTGACTGACTGACTGACTTTTTCTCTTTTTTGACTGACTGACTTTCACTTACTTACTGACTCTTTTTTCTCTTTCTTTTTTTTACTGACTGACTTTTTCTCTCTTTTTTTGACTGACTTTTTCTCTCTTTTTTTGACTGACTGACTTTTTCTCTCTTTTTTTGACTGACTGACTTTTTCTCTCTTTTTTTGACTGGCTGACTTTTTCTCTTTTTTTGACTGACTGACTTTTTCTCTCTTTTTTTGACTGACTGACTTTTTCTCTCTTTTTTGACTGACTGACTTTCAATTACTTACTGTCTGTCTGTCTGTCTGTCTGTCTGTCTGTCTGTCTGTCTGTCTGTCTGTCTGTCTGTCTGTCTGTCTGACTGACTGACTGACTGACTGACTGACTGACTGACTGACTGACTGACTGACTGACTGACTGACTGACTGACTTTCACTTACTTACTGACTCTTTTTTCTCTTTCTTTTTTTTACTGACTGACTTTTTCTCTCTTTTTTTGACTGACTTTTTCTCTCTTTTTTTGACTGACTGACTTTTTCTCTCTTTTTTTGACTGACTGACTTTTTCTCTCTTTTTTTGACTGGCTGACTTTTTCTCTTTTTTTGACTGACTGACTTTTTCTCTCTTTTTTTGACTGACTGACTTTTTCTCTCTTTTTTTGACTGACTGACTTTTTCTCTTTTTTTTTGACTGACTGACTTTCACTTACTGACTGACTCTTTTTTCTCTTTCTTTTTTTTGACTGACTTTTTCTCTCTTTTTTTGACTGACTGACTTTTTCTCTCTTTTTTTGACTGGCTGACTTTTTCTCTTTTTTTGACTGACTGACTTTTTCTCTCTTTTTTTGACTGACTGACTTTTTCTCTCTTTTTTTGACTGACTGACTTTTTCTCTCTTTTTTTGACTGACTGACTTTTTCTCTTTTTTTGACTGACTGACTTTTTCTATCTTTTTTTGACTGACTGACTTTTTCTCTCTTTTTTGACTGACTGACTTTCAATTACTTACTGACTCTCTTTCTTTTGTCTGTCTGTCTGTCTGTCTGTCTGTCTGTCTGACTGTCTGACTGTCTGACTGACTGACTGACTGACTGACTGACTGACTGACTGACTGACTGACTGAGTTTTTCTCTTTTTTGACTGACTGACTTTCACTTACTTACTGACTCTTTTTTCTCTTTCTTTTTTTTACTGACTGACTTTTTCTCTCTTTTTTTGACTGACTTTTTCTCTCTTTTTTTGACTGACTTTTTCTCTCTTTTTTTGACTGACTGACTTTTTCTCTCTTTTTTTGACTGACTGACTTTTTCTCTCTTTTTTCACTGACTGACTTTTTCTCTCTTTTTTTGACTGACTGACTTTTTCTCTTTTTTTGACTGACTGACTTTTTCTATCTTTTTTTGACTGACTGACTTTTTCTATCTTTTTTGACTGACTGACTTTTTCTCTCTTTTTTGACTGACTGACTTTCAATTACTTACTGACTCTCTTTCTTTTGTCTGTCTGTCTGTCTGTCTGTCTGTCTGTCTGTCTGTCTGTCTGTCTGTCTGTCTGTCTGTCTGTCTGACTGACTGACTGACTGACTGACTGACTGACTGACTGACTGACTGACTGACTGACTGACTGACTGACTTTCACTTACTTACTGACTCTTTTTTCTCTTTCTTTTTTTTACTGACTGACTTTTTCTCTCTTTTTTTGACTGACTTTTTCTCTCTTTTTTTGACTGACTTTTTCTCTCTTTTTTTGACTGACTGACTTTTTCTCTCTTTTTTTGACTGACTGACTTTTTCTCTCTTTTTTGACTGACTGACTTTCACTTACTTACTGACTCTTTTTTCTCTTTCTTTTTTTTGACTGACTTTTTCTCCCTTTTTTTGACTGACTGACTTTTTCTCTCTTTTTTTGACTGACTGACTTTTTCTCTCTTTTTTTGACTGGCTGACTTTTTCTCTTTTTTTGACTGACTGACTTTTTCTCTCTTTTTTTGACTGACTGACTTTTTCTCTTTTTTTGACTGACTGACTTTTTCTCTTTTTTTGACTGACTGACTTTTTCTATCTGTTTTTTGACTGACTGACTTTTTCTATCTTTTTTGACTGACTGACTTTTTCTCTCTTTTTTGACTGACTGACTTTCAATTACTTACTGACTCTCTTTCTTTTTTCTCTCGTCTGTCTGTCTGTCTGTCTGTCTGTCTGTCTGTCTGTCTGTCTGTCTGTCTGTCTGTCTGTCTGTCTGTCTGTCTGTCTGACTGACTGACTGACTGACTGACTGACTGACTGACTGACTGACTTTTTCTCTTTTTTGACTGACTGACTTTCACTTACTTACTGACTCTTTTTTCTCTTTCTTTTTTTTACTGACTGACTTTTTCTCTCTTTTTTTGACTGACTTTTTCTCTCTTTTTTTGACTGACTGACTTTTTCTCTCTTTTTTTGACTGACTGACTTTTTCTCTCTTTTTTTGACTGGCTGACTTTTTCTCTTTTTTTGACTGACTGACTTTTTCTCTCTATTTTTGACTGACTGACTTTTTCTCTCTTTTTTTGACTGACTGACTTTTTCTCTCTTTTTTTGACTGACTGACTTTCACTTACTGACTGACTCTTTTTTCTCTTTCTTTTTTTTGACTGACTTTTTCTCTCTTTTTTTGACTGACTGACTTTTTCTCTCTTTTTTTGACTGGCTGACTTTTTCTCTTTTTTTGACTGACTGACTTTTTCTCTCTTTTTTTGACTGACTGACTTTTTCTCTCTTTTTTTGACTGACTAACTTTTTCTCTTTTTTTGACTGACTGACTTTTTCTCTCTTTTTTTGACTGACTGACTTTTTCTCTCTTTTTTTGACTGACTGACTTTTTCTCTTTTTTTTTGACTGACTGACTTTCACTTACTGACTGACTCTTTTTTCTCTTTCTTTTTTTTGACTGACTTTTTCTCTCTTTTTTTGATTGACTGACTTTTTCTATCTTTTTTGACTGACTGACTTTTTCTCTCTTTTTTGACTGACTGACTTTCAATTACTTACTGACTCTCTTTCTTTTTTCTGTCTGTCTGTCTGTCTGTCTGTCTGTCTGTCTGTCTGTCTGTCTGTCTGTCTGTCTGACTGACTGACTGACTGACTGACTGACTGACTGACTGACTGACTGACTGACTTTTTCTCTTTTTTGACTGACTGACTTTCACTTACTTACTGACTCTTTTTTCTCTTTCTTTTTTTTACTGACTGACTTTTTCACTCTTTTTTTGACTGACTTTTTCTCTCTTTTTTTGACTGACTGACTTTTTCTCTCTTTTTTTGACTGACTGACTTTTTCTCTCTTTTTTTGACTGGCTGACTTTTTCTCTTTTTTTGACTGACTGACTTTTTCTCTCTTTTTTTGACTGACTGACTTTTTCTCTCTTTTTTTGACTGACTGACTTTTTCTCTTTTTTTGACTGACTGACTTTTTCTCTTTTTTTGACTGACTGACTTTTTCTATCTTTTTTTGACTGACTGACTTTTTCTATCTTTTTTGACTGACTGACTTTTTCTCTCTTTTTTGACTGACTGACTTTCAATTACTTACTGACTCTCTTTCTTTTTTCTCTCGTCTGTCTGTCTGTCTGTCTGTCTGTCTGTCTGTCTGTCTGTCTGTCTGTCTGTCTGTCTGTCTGTCTGTCTGACTGACTGACTGACTGACTGACTGACTGACTGACTGACTGACTGACTGACTGACTGACTGACTGACTGACTTTTTCTCTTTTTTGACTGACTGACTTTCACTTACTTACTGACTCTTTTTTCTCTTTCTTTTTTTTACTGACTGACTTTTTCTCTCTTTTTTTGACTGACTTTTTCTCTCTTTTTTTGACTGACTGACTTTTTCTCTCTTTTTTTGACTGACTGACTTTTTCTCTCTTTTTTTGACTGGCTGACTTTTTCTCTTTTTTTGACTGACTGACTTTTTCTCTCTTTTTTTGACTGACTGACTTTTTCTCTCTTTTTTTGACTGACTGACTTTTTCTCTTTTTTTTTGACTGACTGACTTTCACTTACTGACTGACTCTTTTTTCTCTTTCTTTTTTTTGACTGACTTTTTCTCTCTTTTTTTGACTGGCTGACTTTTTCTCTTTTTTTGACTGACTGACTTTTTCTCTCTTTTTTTGACTGACTGACTTTTTCTCTCTTTTTTTGACTGACTGACTTTTTCTCTTTTTTTTTGACTGACTGACTTTCACTTACTGACTGACTCTTTTTTCTCTTTCTTTTTTTTGACTGACTTTTTCTCTCTTTTTTTGACTGACTGACTTTTTCTCTCTTTTTTTGACTGGCTGACTTTTTCTCTTTTTTTGACTGACTGACTTTTTCTCTCTTTTTTTGACTGGCTGACTTTTTCTCTTTTTTTGACTGACTGACTTTTTCTCTATTTTTTTGACTGACTGACTTTTTCTCTTTTTTTGACTGACTGACTTTTTCTCTTTTTTTGACTGACTGACTTTTTCTATCTGTTTTTTGACTGACTGACTTTTTCTATCTTTTTTGACTGACTGACTTTCAATTACTTACTGACTCTCTTTCTTTTTTCTCTCGTCTGTCTGTCTGTCTGTCTGTCTGTCTGTCTGTCTGTCTGTCTGTCTGTCTGTCTGTCTGTCTGTCTGTCTGACTGACTGACTGACTGACTGACTGACTGACTGACTGACTGACTGACTGACTTTTTCTCTTTTTTGACTGACTGACTTTCACTTACTTACTGACTCTTTTTTCTCTTTCTTTTTTTTACTGACTGACTTTTTCTCTCTTTTTTTGACTGACTTTTTCTCTCTTTTTTTGACTGACTGACTTTTTCTCTCTTTTTTTGACTGACTGACTTTTTCTCTCTTTTTTTGACTGGCTGACTTTTTCTCTTTTTTTGACTGACTGACTTTTTCTCTCTTTTTTTGACTGACTGACTTTTTCTCTCTTTTTTGACTGACTGACTTTCAATTACTTACTGTCTGTCTGTCTGTCTGTCTGTCTGTCTGTCTGTCTGTCTGTCTGTCTGTCTGTCTGTCTGTCTGTCTGACTGACTGACTGACTGACTGACTGACTGACTGACTGACTGACTGACTGACTGACTGACTGACTTTCACTTACTTACTGACTCTTTTTTCTCTTTCTTTTTTTTACTGACTGACTTTTTCTCTCTTTTTTTGACTGACTTTTTCTCTCTTTTTTTGACTGACTGACTTTTTCTCTCTTTTTTTGACTGACTGACTTTTTCTCTCTTTTTTTGACTGGCTGACTTTTTCTCTTTTTTTGACTGACTGACTTTTTCTCTCTTTTTTTGACTGACTGACTTTTTCTCTCTTTTTTTGACTGACTGACTTTTTCTCTTTTTTTTTGACTGACTGACTTTCACTTACTGACTGACTCTTTTTTCTCTTTCTTTTTTTTGACTGACTTTTTCTCTCTTTTTTTGACTGACTGACTTTTTCTCTCTTTTTTTGACTGGCTGACTTTTTCTCTTTTTTTGACTGACTGACTTTTTCTCTCTTTTTTTGACTGACTGACTTTTTCTCTCTTTTTTTGACTGACTGACTTTTTCTCTCTTTTTTTGACTGACTGACTTTTTCTCTTTTTTTGACTGACTGACTTTTTCTATCTTTTTTTGACTGACTGACTTTTTCTCTCTTTTTTGACTGACTGACTTTCAATTACTTACTGACTCTCTTTCTTTTGTCTGTCTGTCTGTCTGTCTGTCTGTCTGTCTGACTGTCTGACTGTCTGACTGACTGACTGACTGACTGACTGACTGACTGACTGACTGACTGACTGAGTTTTTCTCTTTTTTGACTGACTGACTTTCACTTACTTACTGACTCTTTTTTCTCTTTCTTTTTTTTACTGACTGACTTTTTCTCTCTTTTTTTGACTGACTTTTTCTCTCTTTTTTTGACTGACTTTTTCTCTCTTTTTTTGACTGACTGACTTTTTCTCTCTTTTTTTGACTGACTGACTTTTTCTCTCTTTTTTCACTGACTGACTTTTTCTCTCTTTTTTTGACTGACTGACTTTTTCTCTTTTTTTGACTGACTGACTTTTTCTATCTTTTTTTGACTGACTGACTTTTTCTATCTTTTTTGACTGACTGACTTTTTCTCTCTTTTTTGACTGACTGACTTTCAATTACTTACTGACTCTCTTTCTTTTGTCTGTCTGTCTGTCTGTCTGTCTGTCTGTCTGTCTGTCTGTCTGTCTGTCTGTCTGTCTGTCTGTCTGTCTGTCTGTCTGTCTGTCTGTCTGACTGACTGACTGACTGACTGACTGACTGACTGACTGACTGACTGACTGACTGACTGACTGACTGACTGACTGACTGACTGACTGACTGACTGACTGACTGACTGACTGACTGACTTTCACTTACTTACTGACTCTTTTTTCTCTTTCTTTTTTTTACTGACTGACTTTTTCTCTCTTTTTTTGACTGACTTTTTCTCTCTTTTTTTGACTGACTGACTTTTTCTCTCTTTTTTGACTGACTGACTTTCACTTACTTACTGACTCTTTTTTCTCTTTCTTTTTTTGACTGACTTTTTCTCTCTTTTTTTGACTGACTGACTTTTTCTCTCTTTTTTTGACTGACTGACTTTTTCTCTCTTTTTTTGACTGACTGACTTTTTCTCTCTTTTTTGACTGACTGACTTTCACTTACTTACTGACTCTTTTTTCTCTTTCTTTTTTTTGACTGACTTTTTCTCCCTTTTTTTGACTGACTGACTTTTTCTCTCTTTTTTTGACTGACTGACTTTTTCTCTCTTTTTTTGACTGGCTGACTTTTTCTCTTTTTTTGACTGACTGACTTTTTCTCTCTTTTTTTGACTGACTGACTTTTTCTCTTTTTTTGACTGACTGACTTTTTCTCTTTTTTTGACTGACTGACTTTTTCTATCTGTTTTTTGACTGACTGACTTTTTCTATCTTTTTTGACTGACTGACTTTTTCTCTCTTTTTTGACTGACTGACTTTCAATTACTTACTGACTCTCTTTCTTTTTTCTCTCGTCTGTCTGTCTGTCTGTCTGTCTGTCTGTCTGTCTGTCTGTCTGTCTGTCTGTCTGTCTGTCTGTCTGTCTGTCTGTCTGTCTGTCTGTCTGTCTGTCTGACTGACTGACTGACTGACTGACTGACTGACTGACTGACTGACTTTTTCTCTTTTTTGACTGACTGACTTTCACTTACTTACTGACTCTTTTTTCTCTTTCTTTTTTTTACTGACTGACTTTTTCTCTCTTTTTTTGACTGACTTTTTCTCTCTTTTTTTGACTGACTGACTTTTTCTCTCTTTTTTTGACTGACTGACTTTTTCTCTCTTTTTTTGACTGGCTGACTTTTTCTCTTTTTTTGACTGACTGACTTTTTCTCTCTATTTTTGACTGACTGACTTTTTCTCTCTTTTTTTGACTGACTGACTTTTTCTCTCTTTTTTTGACTGACTGACTTTCACTTACTGACTGACTCTTTTTTCTCTTTCTTTTTTTTGACTGACTTTTTCTCTCTTTTTTTGACTGACTGACTTTTTCTCTCTTTTTTTGACTGGCTGACTTTTTCTCTTTTTTTGACTGACTGACTTTTTCTCTCTTTTTTTGACTGACTGACTTTTTCTCTCTTTTTTTGACTGACTAACTTTTTCTCTTTTTTTGACTGACTGACTTTTTCTCTCTTTTTTTGACTGACTGACTTTTTCTCTCTTTTTTTGACTGACTGACTTTTTCTCTTTTTTTTTGACTGACTGACTTTCACTTACTGACTGACTCTTTTTTCTCTTTCTTTTTTTTGACTGACTTTTTCTCTCTTTTTTTGATTGACTGACTTTTTCTATCTTTTTTGACTGACTGACTTTTTCTCTCTTTTTTGACTGACTGACTTTCAATTACTTACTGACTCTCTTTCTTTTTTCTGTCTGTCTGTCTGTCTGTCTGTCTGTCTGTCTGTCTGTCTGTCTGTCTGTCTGTCTGTCTGTCTGTCTGTCTGTCTGACTGACTGACTGACTGACTGACTGACTGACTGACTGACTGACTGACTGACTGACTGACTGACTGACTGACTGACTGACTTTTTCTCTTTTTTGACTGACTGACATTCACTTACTTACTGACTCTTTTTTCTCTTTCTTTTTTTTTACTGACTGACTTTTTCACTCTTTTTTTGACTGACTTTTTCTCTCTTTTTTTGACTGACTGACTTTTTCTCTCTTTTTTTGACTGACTGACTTTTTCTCTCTTTTTTTGACTGGCTGACTTTTTCTCTTTTTTTGACTGACTGACTTTTTCTCTCTTTTTTTGACTGACTGACTTTTTCTCTCTTTTTTTGACTGACTGACTTTTTCTCTTTTTTTGACTGACTGACTTTTTCTCTTTTTTTGACTGACTGACTTTTTCTATCTTTTTTTGACTGACTGACTTTTTCTATCTTTTTTGACTGACTGACTTTTTCTCTCTTTTTTGACTGACTGACTTTCAATTACTTACTGACTCTCTTTCTTTTTTCTCTCGTCTGTCTGTCTGTCTGTCTGTCTGTCTGTCTGTCTGTCTGTCTGTCTGTCTGTCTGTCTGACTGACTGACTGACTGACTGACTGACTGACTGACTGACTGACTGACTGACTGACTGACTGACTGACTGACTTTTTCTCTTTTTTGACTGACTGACTTTCACTTACTTACTGACTCTTTTTTCTCTTTCTTTTTTTTACTGACTGACTTTTTCTCTCTTTTTTTGACTGACTTTTTCTCTCTTTTTTTGACTGACTGACTTTTTCTCTCTTTTTTTGACTGACTGACTTTTTCTCTCTTTTTTTGACTGGCTGACTTTTTCTCTTTTTTTGACTGACTGACTTTTTCTCTCTTTTTTTGACTGACTGACTTTTTCTCTCTTTTTTTGACTGACTGACTTTTTCTCTTTTTTTTTGACTGACTGACTTTCACTTACTGACTGACTCTTTTTTCTCTTTCTTTTTTTTGACTGACTTTTTCTCTCTTTTTTTGACTGGCTGACTTTTTCTCTTTTTTTGACTGACTGACTTTTTCTCTCTTTTTTTGACTGACTGACTTTTTCTCTCTTTTTTTGACTGACTGACTTTTTCTCTTTTTTTTTGACTGACTGACTTTCACTTACTGACTGACTCTTTTTTCTCTTTCTTTTTTTTGACTGACTTTTTCTCTCTTTTTTTGACTGACTGACTTTTTCTCTCTTTTTTTGACTGGCTGACTTTTTCTCTTTTTTTGACTGACTGACTTTTTCTCTCTTTTTTTGACTGACTGACTTTTTCTCTCTTTTTTTGACTGACTAACTTTTTCTCTTTTTTTGACTGACTGACTTTTTCTCTCTTTTTTTGACTGACTAACTTTTTCTCTTTTTTTGACTGACTGACTTTTTCTCTCTTTTTTTGACTGACTGACTTTTTCTCTCTTTTTTTGACTGACTGACTTTTTCTCTTTTTTTTTGACTGACTGACTTTCACTTACTGACTGACTCTTTTTTCTCTTTCTTTTTTTTGACTGACTTTTTCTCTCTTTTTTTGATTGACTGACTTTTTCTATCTTTTTTGACTGACTGACTTTTTCTCTCTTTTTTGACTGACTGACTTTCAATTACTTACTGACTCTCTTTCTTTTTTCTGTCTGTCTGTCTGTCTGTCTGTCTGTCTGTCTGTCTGTCTGTCTGTCTGTCTGTCTGTCTGTCTGTCTGTCTGTCTGTCTGTCTGTCTGTCTGTCTGACTGACTGACTGACTGACTGACTGACTGACTGACTTTTTCTCTTTTTTGACTGACTGACTTTCACTTACTTACTGACTCTTTTTTCTCTTTCTTTTTTTTACTGACTGACTTTTTCTCTCTTTTTTTGACTGACTTTTTCTCTCTTTTTTTGACTGACTGACTTTTTCTCTCTTTTTTTGACTGACTGACTTTTTCTCTCTTTTTTTGACTGGCTGACTTTTTCTCTTTTTTTGACTGACTGACTTTTTCTCTCTTTTTTTGACTGACTGGCTTTTTCTCTCTTTTTTTGACTGACTGACTTTTTCTCTCTTTTTTTGACTGACTGACTTTTTCTCTTTTTTTGACTGGCTGACTTTTTCTCTTTTTTTGACTGACTGACTTTTTCTCTCTTTTTTTGACTGACTGACTTTTTCTCTTTTTTTGACTGACTGACTTTTTCTCTTTTTTTGACTGACTGACTTTTTCTATCTTTTTTTGACTGACTGACTTTTTCTATCTTTTTTGACTGACTGACTTTTTCTCTCTTTTTTGACTGACTGACTTTCAATTACTTACTGACTCTCTTTCTTTTTTTTCTCGTCTGTCTGTCTGTCTGTCTGTCTGTCTGTCTGTCTGTCTGTCTGTCTGTCTGTCTGTCTGTCTGTCTGTCTGTCTTTCTGACTGACTGACTGACTGACTGACTGACTGACTGACTGACTGACTGACTGACTGACTGACTGACTGACTGACTGACTGACTGACTTTTTCTCTTTTTTGACTGACTGACTTTCACTTACTGACTGACTCTTTTTTCTCTTTCTTTTTTTTGACTGACTTTTTCTCTCTTTTTTTGACTGGCTGACTTTTTCTCTTTTTTTGACTGACTGACTTTTTCTCTCTTTTTTTGACTGACTGACTTTTTCTCTCTTTTTTTGACTGACTGACTTTTTCTCTTTTTTTTGACTGACTGACTTTCACTTACTGACTGACTCTTTTTTCTCTTTCTTTTTTTTGACTGACTTTTTCTCTCTTTTTTTGACTGACTGACTTTTTCTCTCTTTTTTTGACTGGCTGACTTTTTCTCTTTTTTTGACTGACTGACTTTTTCTCTCTTTTTTTGACTGACTGACTTTTTCTCTCTTTTTTTGACTGACTGACTTTTTCTCTCTTTTTTTGACTGACTGACTTTTTCTCTTTTTTTTTGACTGACTGACTTTCACTTACTGACTGACTCTTTTTTTTCTTTCTTTTTTTTGACTGACTTTTTCTCTCTTTTTTTGATTGACTGACTTTTTCTATCTTTTTTGACTGACTGACTTTTTCTCTCTTTTTTGACTGACTGACTTTCAATTACTTACTGACTCTCTTTCTTTTTTCTGTCTGTCTGTCTGTCTGTCTGTCTGTCTGTCTGTCTGTCTGTCTGTCTGTCTGTCTGTCTGACTGACTGACTGACTGACTGACTGACTGACTGACTGACTGACTGACTGACTGACTGACTGACTTTTTCTCTTTTTTGACTGACTGACTTTCACTTACTTACTGACTCTTTTTTCTCTTTCTTTTTTTTACTGACTGACTTTTTCTCTCTTTTTTTGACTGACTTTTTCTCTCTTTTTTTGACTGACTGACTTTTTCTCTCTTTTTTTGACTGACTGACTTTTTCTCTCTTTTTTTGACTGGCTGACTTTTTCTCTTTTTTTGACAGACTGACTTTTTCTCTCTTTTTTTGACTGACTGGCTTTTTCTCTCTTTTTTTGACTGACTGACTTTTTCTCTCTTTTTTTGACTGGCTGACTTTTTCTCTTTTTTTGACTGACTGACTTTTTCTATCTTTTTTTGACTGACTGACTTTTTCTATCTTTTTTGACTGACTGACTTTTTCTCTCTTTTTTGACTGACTGACTTTCAATTACTTACTGACTCTCTTTCTTTTTTCTGTCTGTCTGTCTGTCTGTCTGTCTGTCTGTCTGTCTGTCTGTCTGTCTGTCTGTCTGTCTGTCTGTCTGTCTGTCTGTCTGTCTGTCTGTCTGTCTGTCTGTCTGTCTGTCTGTCTGACTGACTGACTGACTGACTGACTGACTGACTGACTTTTTCTCTTTTTTGACTGACTGACTTTCACTTACTTACTGACTCTTTTTTCTCTTTCTTTTTTTTACTGACTGACTTTTTCTCTCTTTTTTTGACTGACTTTTTCTCTCTTTTTTTGACTGACTGACTTTTTCTCTCTTTTTTTGACTGACTGACTTTTTCTCTCTTTTTTTGACTGGCTGACTTTTTCTCTTTTTTTGACTGACTGACTTTTTCTCTCTTTTTTTGACTGACTGGCTTTTTCTCTCTTTTTTTGACTGACTGACTTTTTCTCTCTTTTTTTGACTGACTGACTTTTTCTCTTTTTTTGACTGGCTGACTTTTTCTCTTTTTTTGACTGACTGACTTTTTCTCTCTTTTTTTGACTGACTGACTTTTTCTCTTTTTTTGACTGACTGACTTTTTCTCTTTTTTTGACTGACTGACTTTTTCTATCTTTTTTTGACTGACTGACTTTTTCTATCTTTTTTGACTGACTGACTTTTTCTCTCTTTTTTGACTGACTGACTTTCAATTACTTACTGACTCTCTTTCTTTTTTTTCTCGTCTGTCTGTCTGTCTGTCTGTCTGTCTGTCTGTCTGTCTGTCTGTCTGTCTGTCTGTCTGTCTGTCTGTCTTTCTGACTGACTGACTGACTGACTGACTGACTGACTGACTGACTGACTGACTGACTGACTGACTGACTGACTGACTGACTGACTTTTTCTCTTTTTTGACTGACTGACTTTCACTTACTGACTGACTCTTTTTTCTCTTTCTTTTTTTTGACTGACTTTTTCTCTCTTTTTTTGACTGGCTGACTTTTTCTCTTTTTTTGACTGACTGACTTTTTCTCTCTTTTTTTGACTGACTGACTTTTTCTCTCTTTTTTTGACTGACTGACTTTTTCTCTTTTTTTTGACTGACTGACTTTCACTTACTGACTGACTCTTTTTTCTCTTTCTTTTTTTTGACTGACTTTTTCTCTCTTTTTTTGACTGACTGACTTTTTCTCTCTTTTTTTGACTGGCTGACTTTTTCTCTTTTTTTGACTGACTGACTTTTTCTCTCTTTTTTTGACTGACTGACTTTTTCTCTCTTTTTTTGACTGACTGACTTTTTCTCTCTTTTTTTGACTGACTGACTTTTTCTCTTTTTTTTTGACTGACTGACTTTCACTTACTGACTGACTCTTTTTTTTCTTTCTTTTTTTTGACTGACTTTTTCTCTCTTTTTTTGATTGACTGACTTTTTCTATCTTTTTTGACTGACTGACTTTTTCTCTCTTTTTTGACTGACTGACTTTCAATTACTTACTGACTCTCTTTCTTTTTTCTGTCTGTCTGTCTGTCTGTCTGTCTGTCTGTCTGTCTGTCTGTCTGTCTGTCTGTCTGTCTGACTGACTGACTGACTGACTGACTGACTGACTGACTGACTGACTGACTGACTGACTGACTGACTTTTTCTCTTTTTTGACTGACTGACTTTCACTTACTTACTGACTCTTTTTTCTCTTTCTTTTTTTTACTGACTGACTTTTTCTCTCTTTTTTTGACTGACTTTTTCTCTCTTTTTTTGACTGACTGACTTTTTCTCTCTTTTTTTGACTGACTGACTTTTTCTCTCTTTTTTTGACTGGCTGACTTTTTCTCTTTTTTTGACAGACTGACTTTTTCTCTCTTTTTTTGACTGACTGGCTTTTTCTCTCTTTTTTTGACTGACTGACTTTTTCTCTCTTTTTTTGACTGACTGACTTTTTCTCTTTTTTTGACTGGCTGACTTTTTCTCTTTTTTTGACTGACTGACTTTTTCTCTCTTTTTTTGACTGACTGACTTTTTCTCTTTTTTTGACTGACTGACTTTTTCTCTTTTTTTGACTGACTGACTTTTTCTATCTTTTTTTGACTGACTGACTTTTTCTATCTTTTTTGACTGACTGACTTTTTCTCTCTTTTTTGACTGACTGACTTTCAATTACTTACTGACTCTCTTTCTTTTTTCTCTCGTCTGTCTGTCTGTCTGTCTGTCTGTCTGTCTGTCTGTCTGTCTGTCTGTCTGTCTGTCTGTCTGTCTGTCTGACTGACTGACTGACTGACTGACTGACTGACTGACTGACTGACTGACTGACTGACTGACTTTTTCTCTTTTTTGACTGACTGACTTTCACTTACTTACTGACTCTTTTTTCTCTTTCTTTTTTTTACTGACTGACTTTTTCTCTCTTTTTTTGACTGACTTTTTCTCTCTTTTTTTGACTGACTGACTTTTTCTCTCTTTTTTTGACTGACTGACTTTTTCTCTCTTTTTTTGACTGGCTGACTTTTTCACTTTTTTTGACTGACTGACTTTTTCTCTCTTTTTTTGACTGACTGACTTTTTCTCTCTTTTTTGACTGACTGACTTTCAATTACTTACTGTCTGTCTGTCTGTCTGTCTGTCTGTCTGTCTGTCTGTCTGTCTGTCTGTCTGTCTGACTGACTGACTGACTGACTGACTGACTGACTGACTGACTGACTGACTGACTTTCACTTACTTACTGACTCTTTTTTCTCTTTCTTTTTTTTACTGACTGACTTTTTCTCTCTTTTTTTGACTGACTTTTTCTCTCTTTTTTTGACTGACTGACTTTCACTTACTTACTGACTCTTTTTTCTCTTTCTTTTTTTGACTGACATTTTCTCTCTTTTTTTGACTGACTGACTTTTTCTCTCTTTTTTTGACTGACTGACTTTTTCTCTCTTTTTTTGACTGACTGACTTTTTCTCTCTTTTTTGACTGACTGACTTTCACTTACTTACTGACTCTTTTTTCTCTTTCTTTTTTTTACTGACTGACTTTTTCTCTCTTTTTTTGACTGACTTTTTCTCTCTTTTTTTGACTGACTGACTTTTTCTCTATTTTTTTGACTGGCTGACTTTTTCTCTTTTTTTGACTGACTGACTTTTTCTCTCTTTTTTTGACTGACTGACTTTTTCTCTTTTTTTGACTGACTGACTTTTTCTCTTTTTTTGACTGACTGACTTTTTCTATCTTTTTTTGACTGACTGACTTTTTCTCTCTTTTTTTGACTGACTGACTTTTTCTCTTTTTTTGACTGGCTGACTTTTTCTCTTTTTTTGACTGACTGACTTTTTCTCTCTTTTTTTGACTGACTGACTTTTTCTCTTTTTTTGACTGACTGACTTTTTCTCTTTTTTTGACTGACTGACTTTTTCTATCTTTTTTTGACTGACTGACTTTTTCTATCTTTTTTGACTGACTGACTTTTTCTCTCTTTTTTGACTGACTGACTTTCAATTACTTACTGACTCTCTTTCTTTTTTCTCTCGTCTGTCTGTCTGTCTGTCTGTCTGTCTGTCTGTCTGTCTGTCTGTCTGTCTGTCTGTCTGACTGACTGACTGACTGACTGACTGACTGACTGACTGACTGACTGACTGACTGACTGACTGACTGACTGACTGACTGACTTTTTCTCTTTTTTGACTGACTGACTTTCACTTACTTACTGACTCTTTTTTCTCTTTCTTTTTTTTACTGACTGACTTTTTCTCTCTTTTTTTGACTGACTTTTTCTCTCTTTTTTTGACTGACTGACTTTTTCTCTCTTTTTTTGACTGACTGACTTTTTCTCTCTTTTTTTGACTGGCTGACTTTTTCACTTTTTTTGACTGACTGACTTTTTCTCTCTTTTTTTGACTGACTGACTTTTTCTCTCTTTTTTGACTGACTGACTTTCAATTACTTACTGTCTGTCTGTCTGTCTGTCTGTCTGTCTGTCTGTCTGTCTGTCTGTCTGTCTGTCTGACTGACTGACTGACTGACTGACTGACTGACTGACTGACTGACTGACTGACTGACTGACTGACTGACTTTCACTTACTTACTGACTCTTTTTTCTCTTTCTTTTTTTTACTGACTGACTTTTTCTCTCTTTTTTTGACTGACTTTTTCTCTCTTTTTTTGACTGACTGACTTTCACTTACTTACTGACTCTTTTTTCTCTTTCTTTTTTTGACTGACATTTTCTCTCTTTTTTTGACTGACTGACTTTTTCTCTCTTTTTTTGACTGACTGACTTTTTCTCTCTTTTTTTGACTGACTGACTTTTTCTCTCTTTTTTGACTGACTGACTTTCACTTACTTACTGACTCTTTTTTCTCTTTCTTTTTTTTACTGACTGACTTTTTCTCTCTTTTTTTGACTGACTTTTTCTCTCTTTTTTTGACTGACTGACTTTTTCTCTATTTTTTTGACTGGCTGACTTTTTCTCTTTTTTTGACTGACTGACTTTTTCTCTCTTTTTTTGACTGACTGACTTTTTCTCTTTTTTTGACTGACTGACTTTTTCTCTTTTTTTGACTGACTGACTTTTTCTATCTTTTTTTGACTGACTGACTTTTTCTATCTTTTTTGACTGACTGACTTTTTCTCTCTTTTTTGACTGACTGACTTTCAATTACTTACTGACTCTCTTTCTTTTTTCTCTCGTCTGTCTGTCTGTCTGTCTGTCTGTCTGTCTGTCTGTCTGTCTGTCTGTCTGTCTGTCTGTCTGTCTGTCTGTCTGTCTGTCTGACTGACTGACTGACTGACTGACTGACTGACTGACTGACTGACTGACTGACTTTCACTTACTTACTGACTCTTTTTTCTCTTTCTTTTTTTTACTGACTGACTTTTTCTCTCTTTTTTTGACTGACTTTTTCTCTCTTTTTTTGACTGACTGACTTTTTCTCTCTTTTTTGACTGAATGACTTTCACTTACTTACTGACTCTTTTTTCTCTTTCTTTTTTTGACTGACATTTTCTCTCTTTTTTTGACTGACTGACTTTTTCTCTCTTTTTTTGACTGACTGACTTTTTCTCTCTTTTTTTGACTGACTGACTTTTTCTCTTTTTTTTGACTGACTGACTTTCACTTACTTACTGACTCTTTTTTCTCTTTCTTTTTTTTACTGACTGACTTTTTCTCTCTTTTTTTGACTGACTTTTTCTCTCTTTTTTTGACTGACTGACTTTTTCTCTCTTTTTTTGACTGACTGACTTTTTCTCTCTTTTTTTGACTGGCTGACTTTTTCTCTTTTTTTGACTGACTGACTTTTTCTCTCTTTTTTTGACTGACTGACTTTTTCTCTTTTTTTGACTGACTGACTTTTTCTATCTTTTTTTGACTGACTGACTTTTTCTCTCTTTTTTGACTGACTGACTTTCAATTACTTACTGTCTGTCTGTCTGTCTGTCTGTCTGTCTGTCTGTCTGTCTGTCTGTCTGTCTGTCTGTCTGTCTGTCTGTCTGTCTGTCTGTCTGACTGACTGACTGACTGACTGACTGACTGACTGACTGACTGACTGACTGACTGACTGACTGACTGACTGACTTTCACTTACTTACTGACTCTTTTTTCTCTTTCTTTTTTTTACTGACTGACTTTTTCTCTCTTTTTTTGACTGACTTTTTCTCTCTTTTTTTGACTGACTGACTTTTTCTCTCTTTTTTGACTGACTGACTTTCACTTACTTACTGACTCTTTTTTCTCTTTCTTTTTTTGACTGACATTTTCTCTCTTTTTTTGACTGACTGACTTTTTCTCTCTTTTTTTGACTGACTGACTTTTTCTCTCTTTTTTTGACTGACTGACTTTTTCTCTCTTTTTTGACTGACTGACTTTCACTTACTTACTGACTCTTTTTTCTCTTTCTTTTTTTTACTGACTGACTTTTTCTCTCTTTTTTTGACTGACTTTTTCTCTCTTTTTTTGACTGACTGACTTTTTCTCTATTTTTTTGACTGGCTGACTTTTTCTCTTTTTTTGACTGACTGACTTTTTCTCTTTTTTTGACTGACTGACTTTTTCTATCTTTTTTTGACTGACTGACTTTTTCTATCTTTTTTGACTGACTGACTTTTTCTCTCTTTTTTGACTGACTGACTTTCAATTACTTACTGACTCTCTTTCTTTTTTCTCTCGTCTGTCTGTCTGTCTGTCTGTCTGTCTGTCTGTCTGTCTGTCTGTCTGTCTGTCTGTCTGACTGACTGACTGACTGACTGACTGACTGACTGACTGACTGACTGACTGACTGACTGACTGACTGACTGACTGACTTTTTCTCTTTTTTGACTGACTGACTTTCACTTACTGACTCTTTTTTCTCTTTCTTTTTTTTACTGACTGACTTTTTCTCTTTTTTTGACTGACTTTTTCTCTCTTTTTTTGACTGACTGACTTTTTCTCTCTTTTTTTGACTGACTGACTTTTTCTCTCTTTTTTTGACTGGCTGACTTTTTCTCTTTTTTTGACTGACTGACTTTTTCTCTCTTTTTTTGACTGACTGACTTTTTCTCTCTTTTTTTGACTGACTGACTTTTTCTCTTTTTTTTGACTGACTGACTTTCACTTACTGACTGACTCTTTTTTCTCTTTCTTTTTTTTGACTGACTTTTTCTCTCTTTTTTTGACTGACTGACTTTTTCTCTCTTTTTTTGACTGGCTGACTTTTTCTCTTTTTTTGACTGACTGACTTTTTCTCTCTTTTTTTGACTGACTGACTTTTTCTCTCTTTTTTTGACTGACTGACTTTTTCTCTTTTTTTGACTGGCTGACTTTTTCTATCTTTTTTTGATTGACTGACTTTTTCTATCTTTTTTGACTGACTGACTTTTTCTCTCTTTTTTGACTGACTGACTTTCAATTACTTACTGACTCTCTTTCTTTTTTCTCTTGTCTGTCTGTCTGTCTGTCTGTCTGTCTGTCTGTCTGTCTGTCTGTCTGTCTGTCTGACTGACTGACTGACTGACTGACTGACTGACTGACTGACTGACTGACTGACTGACTGACTGACTGACTGACTGACTTTTTCTCTTTTTTGACTGACTGACTTTCACTTACTTACTGACTCTTTTTTCTCTTTCTTTTTTTTACTGACTGACTTTTTCTCTCTTTTTTTGACTGACTTTTTCTCTCTTTTTTTGACTGACTGACTTTTTCTCTCTTTTTTTGACTGACTGACTTTTTCTCTCTTTTTTTGACTGGCTGACTTTTTCTCTTTTTTTGACTGACTGACTTTTTCTCTCTTTTTTTGACTGACTGACTTTTTCTCTTTTTTTGACTGACTGACTTTTTCTATCTTTTTTTGACTGACTGACTTTTTCTCTCTTTTTTGACTGACTGACTTTCAATTACTTACTGACTCTCTTTCTTTTGTCTGTCTGTCTGTCTGTCTGTCTGTCTGTCTGTCTGACTGTCTGACTGTCTGACTGACTGACTGACTGACTGACTGACTGACTGACTGACTGACTGACTGACTTTTTCTCTTTTTTGACTGACTGACTTTCACTTACTTACTGACTCTTTTTTCTCTTTCTTTTTTTTACTGACTGACTTTTTCTCTCTTTTTTTGACTGACTTTTTCTCTCTTTTTTTGACTGACTGACTTTTTCTCTCTTTTTTTGACTGGCTGACTTTTTCTCTTTTTTTGACTGACTGACTTTTTCTCTCTTTTTTCACTGACTGACTTTTTCTCTCTTTTTTTGACTGACTGACTTTTTCTCTTTTTTTGACTGACTGACTTTTTCTATCTTTTTTTGACTGACTGACTTTTTCTATCTTTTTTGACTGACTGACTTTTTCTCTCTTTTTTGACTGACTGACTTTCAATTACTTACTGACTCTCTTTCTTTTGTCTGTCTGTCTGTCTGTCTGTCTGTCTGTCTGTCTGTCTGTCTGTCTGTCTGACTGACTGACTGACTGACTGACTGACTGACTGACTGACTGACTGACTGACTGACTGACTGACTTTTTCTCTTTTTTGACTGACTGACTTTCACTTACTTACTGACTCTTTTTTCTCTTTCTTTTTTTTACTGACTGACTTTTTCTCTTTTTTTGACTGACTTTTTCTCTCTTTTTTTGACTGACTGACTTTTTCTCTCTTTTTTTGACTGACTGACTTTTTCTCTCTTTTTTTGACTGGCTGACTTTTTCACTTTTTTTTGACTGACTGACTTTTTCTCTCTTTTTTGACTGACTGACTTTCAATTACTTACTGTCTGTCTGTCTGTCTGTCTGTCTGTCTGTCTGTCTGTCTGTCTGTCTGTCTGTCTGTCTGTCTGTCTGTCTGTCTGACTGACTGACTGACTGACTGACTGACTGACTGACTGACTGACTGACTGACTTTCACTTACTTACTGACTCTTTTTTCTCTTTCTTTTTTTTACTGACTGACTTTTTCTCTCTTTTTTTGACTGACTTTTTCTCTCTTTTTTTGACTGACTGACTTTCACTTACTTACTGACTCTTTTTTCTCTTTCTTTTTTTGACTGACATTTTCTCTCTTTTTTTGACTGACTGACTTTTTCTCTCTTTTTTTGACTGACTGACTTTTTCTCTCTTTTTTTGACTGACTGACTTTTTCTCTCTTTTTTGACTGACTGACTTTCACTTACTTACTGACTCTTTTTTCTCTTTCTTTTTTTTACTGACTGACTTTTTCTCTCTTTTTTTGACTGACTTTTTCTCTCTTTTTTTGACTGACTGACTTTTTCTCTATTTTTTTGACTGGCTGACTTTTTCTCTTTTTTTGACTGACTGACTTTTTCTCTCTTTTTTTGACTGACTGACTTTTTCTCTTTTTTTGACTGACTGACTTTTTCTATCTTTTTTTGACTGACTGACTTTTTCTATCTTTTTTGACTGACTGACTTTTTCTCTCTTTTTTGACTGACTGACTTTCAATTACTTACTGACTCTCTTTCTTTTTTCTCTCGTCTGTCTGTCTGTCTGTCTGTCTGTCTGTCTGTCTGTCTGACTGACTGACTGACTGACTGACTGACTGACTGACTGACTGACTGACTGACTGACTGACTGACTGACTGACTGACTGACTGACTGACTGACTGACTGACTTTCACTTACTTACTGACTCTTTTTTCTCTTTCTTTTTTTTACTGACTGACTTTTTCTCTCTTTTTTTGACTGACTTTTTCTCTCTTTTTTTGACTGACTGACTTTTTCTCTCTTTTTTGACTGACTGACTTTCACTTACTTACTGACTCTTTTTTCTCTTTCTTTTTTTGACTGACATTTTCTCTCTTTTTTTGACTGACTGACTTTTTCTCTCTTTTTTTGACTGACTGACTTTTTCTCTCTTTTTTTGACTGACTGACTTTTTCTCTCTTTTTTGACTGACTGACTTTCACTTACTTACTGACTCTTTTTTCTCTTTCTTTTTTTTACTGACTGACTTTTTCTCTCTTTTTTTGACTGACTTTTTCTCTCTTTTTTTGACTGACTGACTTTTTCTCTATTTTTTTGACTGGCTGACTTTTTCTCTTTTTTTGACTGACTGACTTTTTCTCTCTTTTTTTGACTGACTGACTTTTTCTCTTTTTTTGACTGACTGACTTTTTCTCTTTTTTTGACTGACTGACTTTTTCTATCTTTTTTTGACTGACTGACTTTTTCTATCTTTTTTGACTGACTGACTTTTTCTCTCTTTTTTGACTGACTGACTTTCAATTACTTACTGACTCTCTTTCTTTTTTCTCTCGTCTGTCTGTCTGTCTGTCTGTCTGTCTGTCTGTCTGTCTGTCTGTCTGTCTGTCTGTCTGACTGACTGACTGACTGACTGACTGACTGACTGACTGACTGACTGACTGACTGACTTTTTCTCTTTTTTGACTGACTGACTTTCACTTACTTACTGACTCTTTTTTCTCTTTCTTTTTTTTACTGACTGACTTTTTCTCTCTTTTTTTGACTGACTTTTTCTCTCTTTTTTTGACTGACTGACTTTTTCTCTCTTTTTTTGACTGACTGACTTTTTCTCTCTTTTTTTGACTGGCTGACTTTTTCTCTTTTTTTGACTGACTGACTTTTTCTCTCTTTTTTTGACTGACTGACTTTCAATTACTTACTGACTCTCTTTCTTTTTTCTGTCTGTCTGTCTGTCTGTCTGTCTGTCTGTCTGTCTGTCTGTCTGTCTGTCTGTCTGTCTGTCTGTCTGTCTGTCTGTCTGACTGACTGACTGACTGACTGACTGACTGACTGACTGACTGACTTTTTCTCTTTTTTGACTGACTGACTTTCACTTACTGACTCTTTTTTCTCTTTCTTTTTTTTACTGACTGACTTTTTCTCTTTTTTTGACTGACTTTTTCTCTCTTTTTTTGACTGACTGACTTTTTCTCTCTTTTTTTGACTGACTGACTTTTTCTCTCTTTTTTTGACTGGCTGACTTTTTCTCTTTTTTTGACTGACTGACTTTTTCTCTCTTTTTTTGACTGACTGACTTTTTCTCTCTTTTTTTGACTGACTGACTTTTTCTCTTTTTTTTTGACTGACTGACTTTCACTTACTGACTGACTCTTTTTTCTCTTTCTTTTTTTTGACTGACTTTTTCTCTCTTTTTTTGACTGACTGACTTTTTCTCTCTTTTTTTGACTGGCTGACTTTTTCTCTTTTTTTGACTGACTGACTTTTTCTCTCTTTTTTTGACTGACTGACTTTTTCTCTCTTTTTTTGACTGACTGACTTTTTCTCTTTTTTTGACTGGCTGACTTTTTCTATCTTTTTTTGATTGACTGACTTTTTCTATCTTTTTTGACTGACTGACTTTTTCTCTCTTTTTTGACTGACTGACTTTCAATTACTTACTGACTCTCTTTCTTTTTTCTCTTGTCTGTCTGTCTGTCTGTCTGTCTGTCTGTCTGTCTGTCTGTCTGTCTGTCTGTCTGTCTGTCTGTCTGACTGACTGACTGACTGACTGACTGACTGACTGACTGACTGACTGACTGACTGACTGACTGACTGACTGACTTTTTCTCTTTTTTGACTGACTGACTTTCACTTACTTACTGACTCTTTTTTCTCTTTCTTTTTTTTACTGACTGACTTTTTCTCTCTTTTTTTGACTGACTTTTTCTCTCTTTTTTTGACTGACTGACTTTTTCTCTCTTTTTTGACTGACTGACTTTCACTTACTTACTGACTCTTTTTTCTCTTTCTTTTTTTGACTGACATTTTCTCTCTTTTTTTGACTGACTGACTTTTTCTCTCTTTTTTTGACTGACTGACTTTTTCTCTCTTTTTTTGACTGACTGACTTTTTCTCTCTTTTTTGACTGACTGACTTTCACTTACTTACTGACTCTTTTTTCTCTTTCTTTTTTTTACTGACTGACTTTTTCTCTCTTTTTTTGACTGACTTTTTCTCTCTTTTTTTGACTGACTGACTTTTTCTCTATTTTTTTGACTGGCTGACTTTTTCTCTTTTTTTGACTGACTGACTTTTTCTCTCTTTTTTTGACTGACTGACTTTTTCTCTTTTTTTGACTGACTGACTTTTTCTCTTTTTTTGACTGACTGACTTTTTCTATCTTTTTTTGACTGACTGACTTTTTCTATCTTTTTTGACTGACTGACTTTTTCTCTCTTTTTTGACTGACTGACTTTCAATTACTTACTGACTCTCTTTCTTTTTTCTCTCGTCTGTCTGTCTGTCTGTCTGTCTGTCTGTCTGTCTGTCTGTCTGTCTGTCTGTCTGTCTGACTGACTGACTGACTGACTGACTGACTGACTGACTGACTGACTGACTGACTGACTGACTGACTGACTGACTGACTGACTGACTTTTTCTCTTTTTTGACTGACTGACTTTCACTTACTGACTCTTTTTTCTCTTTCTTTTTTTTACTGACTGACTTTTTCTCTTTTTTTGACTGACTTTTTCTCTCTTTTTTTGACTGACTGACTTTTTCTCTCTTTTTTTGACTGACTGACTTTTTCTCTTTTTTTTTGACTGACTGACTTTCACTTACTGACTGACTCTTTTTTCTCTTTCTTTTTTTTGACTGACTTTTTCTCTCTTTTTTTGACTGACTGACTTTTTCTCTCTTTTTTTGACTGGCTGACTTTTTCTCTTTTTTTGACTGACTGACTTTTTCTCTCTTTTTTTGACTGGCTGACTTTTTCTCTTTTTTTGACTGACTGACTTTTTCTCTCTTTTTTTGACTGACTGACTTTTTCTCTCTTTTTTTGACTGACTGACTTTTTCTCTTTTTTGTTGACTGACTGACTTTCACTTACTGACTGACTCTTTTTTCTCTTTCTTTTTTTTGACTGACTTTTTCTCTCTTTTTTTGACTGACTGACTTTTTCTCTCTTTTTTTGACTGGCTGACTTTTTCTCTTTTTTTGACTGACTGACTTTTTCTCTCTTTTTTTGACTGACTGACTTTTTCTCTCTTTTTTTGACTGACTGACTTTTTCTCTTTTTTTGACTGGCTGACTTTTTCTATCTTTTTTTGATTGACTGACTTTTTCTCTCTTTTTTGACTGACTGACTTTTTCTCTCTTTTTTGACTGACTGACTTTCAATTACTTACTGACTCTCTTTCTTTTTTCTCTTGTCTGTCTGTCTGTCTGTCTGTCTGTCTGTCTGTCTGTCTGTCTGTCTGTCTGTCTGTCTGTCTGTCTGTCTGACTGACTGACTGACTGACTGACTGACTGACTGACTGACTGACTGACTGACTGACTGACTGACTGACTGACTGACTGACTGACTTTTTCTCTTTTTTGACTGACTGACTTTCACTTACTTACTGACTCTTTTTTCTCTTTCTTTTTTTTACTGACTGACTTTTTCTCTCTTTTTTTGACTGACTTTTTCTCTCTTTTTTTGACTGACTGACTTTTTCTCTCTTTTTTTGACTGACTGACTTTTTCTCTCTTTTTTTGACTGACTGACTTTTTCTCTCTTTTTTTGACTGGCTGACTTTTTCTCTTTTTTTGACTGACTGACTTTTTCTCTCTTTTTTTGACTGACTGACTTTTTCTCTTTTTTTGACTGACTGACTTTTTCTATCTTTTTTTGACTGACTGACTTTTTCTCTCTTTTTTGACTGACTGACTTTCAATTACTTACTGACTCTCTTTCTTTTGTCTGTCTGTCTGTCTGTCTGTCTGTCTGTCTGTCTGACTGTCTGACTGTCTGACTGACTGACTGACTGACTGACTGACTGACTGACTGACTGACTTTTTCTCTTTTTTGACTGACTGACTTTCACTTACTTACTGACTCTTTTTTCTCTTTCTTTTTTTTACTGACTGACTTTTTCTCTCTTTTTTTGACTGACTTTTTCTCTCTTTTTTTGACTGACTGACTTTTTCTCTCTTTTTTTGACTGGCTGACTTTTTCTCTTTTTTTGACTGACTGACTTTTTCTCTCTTTTTTCACTGACTGACTTTTTCTCTCTTTTTTTGACTGACCGACTTTTTCTCTTTTTTTGACTGACTGACTTTTTCTATCTTTTTTTGACTGACTGACTTTTTCTATCTTTTTTGACTGACTGACTTTTTCTCTCTTTTTTGACTGACTGACTTTCAATTACTTACTGACTCTCTTTCTTTTGTCTGTCTGTCTGTCTGTCTGTCTGTCTGTCTGTCTGTCTGTCTGTCTGTCTGTCTGTCTGTCTGTCTGTCTGACTGACTGACTGACTGACTGACTGACTGACTGACTGACTGACTGACTTTCACTTACTTACTGACTCTTTTTTCTCTTTCTTTTTTTTACTGACTGACTTTTTCTCTCTTTTTTTGACTGACTTTTTCTCTCTTTTTTTGACTGACTGACTTTTTCTCTCTTTTTTGACTGACTGACTTTCACTTACTTACTGACTCTTTTTTCTCTTTCTTTTTTTGACTGACTTTTTCTCTCTTTTTTTGACTGACTGACTTTTTCTCTCTTTTTTTGACTGACTGACTTTTTCTCTCTTTTTTTGACTGACTGACTTTTTCTCTCTTTTTTGACTGACTGACTTTCACTTACTTACTGACTCTTTTTTCTCTTTCTTTTTTTTGACTGACTTTTTCTCTCTTTTTTTGACTGACTGACTTTTTCTCTCTTTTTTTGACTGACTGACTTTTTCTCTCTTTTTTGACTGACTGACTTTCACTTACTTACTGACTCTTTTTTCTCTTTCTTTTTTTGACTGACTTTTTCTCTCTTTTTTTGACTGACTGACTTTTTCTCTCTTTTTTTGACTGACTGACTTTTTCTCTCTTTTTTTGACTGACTTTTTCTCTCTTTTTTGACTGACTGACTTTCACTTACTTACTGACTCTTTTTTCTCTTTCTTTTTTTTGACTGACTTTTTCTCTCTTTTTTTGACTGACTGAATTTTTCTCTCTTTTTTTGACTGACTGACTTTTTCTCTCTTTTTTTGACTGGCTGACTTTTTCTCTTTTTTTGACTGACTGACTTTTTCTCTCTTTTTTTGACTGACTGACTTTTTCTCTCTTTTTTTGACTGACTGACTTTTTCTCTCTTTTTTTGACTGACTGACTTTCACTTACTGACTGACTCTTTTTTCTCTTTCTTTTTTTTGACTGACTTTTTCTCTCTTTTTTTGACTGACTGACTTTTTCTCTCTTTTTTTGACTGGCTGACTTTTTCTCTTTTTTTGACTGACTGACTTTTTCTCTCTTTTTTTGACTGACTGACTTTTTCTCTCTTTTTTTGACTGACTGACTTTTTCTCTCTTTTTTTGACTGACTGACTTTCACTTACTGACTGACTCTTTTTTCTCTTTCTTTTTTTTGACTGACTTTTTCTCTCTTTTTTTGACTGACTGACTTTTTCTCTCTTTTTTTGACTGGCTGACTTTTTCTCTTTTTTTGACTGACTGACTTTTTCTCTCTTTTTTTGACTGACTGACTTTTTCTCTTTTTTTGACTGACTGACTTTTTCTCTTTTTTTTTGACTGACTGACTTTCACTTACTGACTGACTCTTTTTTCTCTTTCTTTTTTTTGACTGACTTTTTCTCTCTTTTTTTGATTGACTGACTTTTTCTATCTTTTTTGACTGACTGACTTTTTCTCTCTTTTTTGACTGACTGACTTTCAATTACTTACTGACTCTCTTTCTTTTTTCTGTCTGTCTGTCTGTCTGTCTGTCTGTCTGTCTGTCTGTCTGTCTGTCTGTCTGTCTGTCTGTCTGTCTGTCTGTCTGACTGACTGACTGACTGACTGACTGACTGACTGACTGACTGACTGACTGACTGACTGACTTTTTCTCTTTTTTGACTGACTGACTTTCACTTACTTACTGACTCTTTTTTCTCTTTCTTTTTTTTACTGACTGACTTTTTCACTCTTTTTTTGACTGACTTTTTCTCTCTTTTTTTGACTGACTGACTTTTTCTCTCTTTTTTTGACTGACTGACTTTTTCTCTCTTTTTTTTTTTACTGGCTGACTTTTTCTCTTTTTTTGACTGACTGACTTTTTCTCTCTTTTTTTGACTGACTGACTTTTTCTCTCTTTTTTTGACTGACTGACTTTTTCTCTCTTTTTTGACTGACTGACTTTCACTTACTTACTGACTCTTTTTTCTCTTTCTTTTTTTTGACTGACTTTTTCTCTCTTTTTTTGACTGACTGACTTTTTCTCTCTTTTTTTGACTGACTGACTTTTTCTCTCTTTTTTTGACTGGCTGACTTTTTCTCTTTTTTTGACTGACTGACTTTTTCTCTCTTTTTTTGACTGACTGACTTTTTCTCTTTTTTTGACTGACTGACTTTTTCTCTTTTTTTGACTGACTGACTTTTTCTATCTTTTTTTGACTGACTGACTTTTTCTATCTTTTTTGACTGACTGACTTTTTCTCTCTTTTTTGACTGACTGACTTTCAA
>NC_136692.1:9780111-9782611 GCF_947650265.1 Symphodus melops | reverse complement strand
TGACTCTCTTTCTTTTTTCTGTCTGTCTGTCTGTCTGTCTGTCTGTCTGTCTGTCTGACTGACTGACTGACTGACTGACTGACTGACTGACTGACTGACTGACTGACTGACTGACTGACTGACTGACTTTTTCTCTTTTTTGACTGACTGACTTTCACTTACTTACTGACTCTTTTTTCTCTTTCTTTTTTTTACTGACTGACTTTTTCTCTCTTTTTTTGACTGACTTTTTCTCTCTTTTTTTGACTGACTGACTTTTTCTCTCTTTTTTTGACTGACTGACTTTTTCTCTCTTTTTTTGACTGGCTGACTTTTTCTCTTTTTTTGACTGACTGACTTTTTCTCTCTTTTTTTGACTGACTGACTTTTTCTCTCTTTTTTTGACTGACTGACTTTTTCTCTCTTTTTTTGACTGACTGACTTTTTCTCTTTTTTTGACTGACTGACTTTTTCTCTTTTTTTGACTGACTGACTTTTTCTATCTTTTTTTGACTGACTGACTTTTTCTATCTTTTTTGACTGACTGACTTTTTCTCTCTTTTTTGACTGACTGACTTTCAATTACTTACTGACTCTCTTTCTTTTTTCTCTCGTCTGTCTGTCTGTCTGACTGACTGACTGACTGACTGACTGACTGACTGACTGACTGACTGACTGACTGACTGACTGACTGACTGACTGACTGACTTTTTCTCTTTTTTGACTGACTGACTTTCACTTACTTACTGACTCTTTTTTCTCTTTCTTTTTTTTACTGACTGACTTTTTCTCTCTTTTTTTGACTGACTTTTTCTCTCTTTTTTTGACTGACTGACTTTTTCTCTCTTTTTTTGACTGACTGACTTTTTCTCTCTTTTTTTGACTGGCTGACTTTTTCTCTTTTTTTGACTGACTGACTTTTTCTCTCTTTTTTTGACTGACTGACTTTTTCTCTCTTTTTTTGACTGACTGACTTTTTCTCTCTTTTTTTGACTGACTGACTTTTTCTATCTTTTTTTGATTGACTGACTTTTTCTATCTTTTTTGACTGACTGACTTTTTCTCTCTTTTTTGACCGACTGACTTTCAATTACTTACTGACTCTCTTTCTTTTTTCTGTCTGTCTGTCTGTCTGTCTGTCTGTCTGTCTGTCTGTCTGTCTGTCTGTCTGTCTGTCTGTCTGTCTGTCTGACTGACTGACTGACTGACTGACTGACTGACTGACTGACTGACTGACTGACTTTTTCTCTTTTTTGACTGACTGACTTTCACTTACTTACTGACTCTTTTTTCTCTTTCTTTTTTTTACTGACTGACTTTTTCTCTCTTTTTTTGACTGACTTTTTCTCTCTTTTTTTGACTGACTGACTTTTTCTCTCTTTTTTTGACTGGCTGACTTTTTCTCTCTTTTTTTGACTGGCTGACTTTTTCTCTTTTTTTGACTGACTGACTTTTTCTCTCTTTTTTTGACTGACTGACTTTTTCTCTCTTTTTTTGACTGACTGACTTTTTCTCTCTTTTTTGACTGACTTACTTTCAATTACATACTGACTCTCTTTCTTTTTTCTCTCGTCTGTCTGTCTGTCTGTCTGTCTGTCTGTCTGTCTGTCTGTCTGTCTGTCTGTCTGTCTGTCTGACTGACTGACTGACTGACTGACTGACTGACTGACTGACTGACTGACTGACTGACTGACTGACTGACTTTTTCTCTTTTTTGACTGACTGACTTTCACTTACTTACTGACTCTTTTTTCTCTTTCTTTTTTTTACTGACTGACTTTTTCTCTCTTTTTTTGACTGACTTTTTCTCTCTTTTTTTGACTGACTGACTTTTTCTCTCTTTTTTTGACTGACTGACTTTTTCTCTCTTTTTTTGACTGGCTGACTTTTTCTCTTTTTTTGACTGACTGACTTTTTCTCTCTTTTTTTGACTGACTGACTTTTTCTCTTTTTTTGACTGACTGAATTTTTCTATCTTTTTTTGACTGACTGACTTTTTCTCTCTTTTTTGACTGACTGACTTTCAATTACTTACTGTCTGTCTGTCTGTCTGTCTGTCTGTCTGTCTGTCTGTCTGTCTGACTGACTGACTGACTGACTGACTGACTGACTGACTGACTGACTGACTGACTGACTGACTGACTGACTGACTGACTGACTGACTGACTTTCACTTACTTACTGACTCTTTTTTCTCTTTCTTTTTTTTACTGACTGACTTTTTCTCTCTTTTTTTGACTGACTTTTTCTCTCTTTTTTTGACTGACTGACTTTTTCTCTCTTTTTTGACTGACTGACTTTCACTTACTTACTGACTCTTTTTTCTCTTTCTTTTTTTGACTGACATTTTCTCTCTTTTTTTGACTGACTGACTTTTTCTCTCTTTTTTTGACTGACTGACTTTTTCTCTCTTTTTTTGACTGACTGACTTTTTCTCTCTTTTTTGACTGACTGACTTTTTCTCTCTTTTTTTGACTGGCTGACTTTTTCTCTTTTTTTGACTGACTGACTTTTTCTCTCTT